>NW_027681112.1:0-375 GCF_054177405.1 Leptonychotes weddellii
GGTCCCGGGGTCCTGGGGTCGTGGTCCTGGGATCGAGCCCCACATCGGGCTCCTGGCTCAGCGGGGAGCCTGCTTCTCCCTCTCCCTCTGCCTCTCCCCCTGCTCGTGCTCTCTCTCTCTCTCTATCTCTGTGTCTCAAATGAATAAAAACAAAAAAACCTACTAATCAGGAAAATGGAAATTAGATAGTAGTGATCTACCATTTCATTTCTATCAAACTGCAAAATGAAAAAGACTGAGGACACCATGTGTTAGCTAGGATATGGGGAAACGGGAACTCTTAATGCACTGTTGGGGGGCTGCATAAGTTGATAAAGGCACGAAGGGGGCCACTTGGTCTGTTTTGCTGACCACTATATCCCCATTGTATTCCCC
>NW_027681113.1:0-375 GCF_054177405.1 Leptonychotes weddellii
CCGGTGACCATAATTACTGGCACCGTGAGCCACGTCCAGGCGTGACTGCTATGCTGTGGGTCTGCTTCTCTTGCTCTGACTTGCTCAGCTGCTCTGATGCTTGATGGCGGCATGTTCCGCGGGCGCTCGGGGCTGGGGAGCTCGTGCTGTGACCTGTACTGCCCCGTGTCGCATGTTGTGACCCTCCCAAGCCTCAGTTCTGTGTTCGGCCGGCCAGAGTCGGCAGTTTACAGAAGCCCTAGGCATGTGGGAGCAGGAGTGTTAGATCGAGGCCCTCCTTCAGGTGGTCCCCGGCTGATGTGTTTGCTGGTTTCTCTCTGTGTTAGGGTGACGCTGTGACAGAGGGCGGGGTGGCAGAGAGGACTCTGTCCTGTG
>NW_027681114.1:0-375 GCF_054177405.1 Leptonychotes weddellii
GCTCAGTCGGTTAAGCGACTGCCTTCGGCTCAGGTCATGATCCTGGAGTCCCGGGATCCAGTCCCGCATCGGGCTTCCTGCTCGGCGGGGAGCCTGCTTCTCCCTCTCCCTCTGCCTCTCCCCCTGCTCATGCTCTCTCCCTCTCTCTCTCTCTCTGTATCTCTGTGTCTCAAATGAACAAATAAAAAAATCTAAAAAATAAAAAAAGATTCTCTCTCCTTCTCCCTCTGCCCCTCCCCCCACCCTCTCTAAAAAATATAAATAAAAAAATTTTAAAAAATGACCCTGTGACTTTCATGAAATGATCATCTTTTCCCTGGTAATGGCTTTGTTCTAAAATCAATCTTGTTGGGCGCCTGGGTGGCTCAGTTGGTT
>NW_027681115.1:0-375 GCF_054177405.1 Leptonychotes weddellii
ATAAATTCTGAAGTTCTAGTTTGTCAACTGTATACTTCAATTAAAAAATTTCTTTAAGAGGAGGGGGGGAAAATGGCAGAGGAGTAGAGGACCCTATTCCAGCCGGTTCCGGGAATTGAGCTGGATATCTACCAGACCACTCTGAGCACCCACGAAACCAGCCTGAGATGTAAGAAGATCTGGATCTCTACAGAATATCTCAGGCAGTTGGTTTTGAGGTACAAAACGGGGAGCCGTGATTCCGCTGGCAGATATCAGAGGATAAACGGCAGCAGGAAGGTGCCTGGCCGTGGGGATCCTACACCGCCGGTGAGCGACAGCATCGCTCGCTGGGGACGGGCACAGACTCGCAGACCGGTGGCGGCAGGGAAAGGA
>NW_027681116.1:0-375 GCF_054177405.1 Leptonychotes weddellii
CAGATCATTGTCTTCCTCATTTGGAATAAAAAGTTAAGAGATGAAGTAAAGCATAAAAGATCGAGAACTACACAAAGGAAAAAAGAGGTAATAGCTGGTAAGCTGTTCCGATGGCAGGTGAAAGAAAAAGAAGATAATGTTACAGACCATTACATTTTAGAACAATACAAAAGAGGGAGCTCTCAAGCAAGAAAATTATGTTTATTTTATTCTAAACAAGCATGTAGGAAACAACAAAGATGATTATCCCATATTTAATAGGCAGCAAGCTGACTCCTTGTTTCCATCTTCTTTAAAGATACAATCTTTTAAAATAGTGTATATATATATATTTATTTGTTTTAAAAGATTTTATTTATTTATTTGACAGAGAGA
>NW_027681117.1:0-375 GCF_054177405.1 Leptonychotes weddellii
CCCAGCTCACCAAACCCACTTGCTCCAATCCCTCCTTCCTCTTCGCCCACGTTCACAAGTTCTTCTAAGGCTCCAAAACCTTAGGGCATTTTACAAGAAAAGGACTTGTAAAGGGTCATCTGGTGGATTTTAGGCTCAGGCAGGTCAGGCGAAGCAGGACATGCTCATCGGAAGGGGATTATGTCGTAGGCTGCATTAATGAAGGCGCAATGTCTAGAATTGAGGAGGGGACACCGCACTCCCGTCTGCACAGGTCAGGCCACACCTGTGCCTTAGGCCCTGAGTGTTGCACTTCAAAGGAACCAGGGAGGGCGTGTGGTCAGGGTGCGGTCCCCCCTCGAAGTCTTGCCTCCTGGAATGTGGAAGCAGCTCCAG
>NW_027681118.1:0-375 GCF_054177405.1 Leptonychotes weddellii
AGGGATGAAGGGGAGAGATCACAAAGGGGCAGGAGGAAACTTCTGAAGCTAGCAGGTGTATTCGTTGTCTGCAGTGTGGTGATAGTTTTGATGGTATATACGTGTCAAAACATATCAATTTGTACAATTTAAACAGGTATAGCCCATTTTATGACAATTATACTTCAATAAAGCTATTTTAAAAAAACAAAAAGCATGGCAAGAAAGAATATCCTAGGTGAAAAAAAAGCTTATTTACTTGTAAAATTACTTCAATACCACCGACCTCATCAGGTTGTAGTCAGGACTAAATGGGATCATGTATACAAAGAGCACCATCTCTTACACAAAGGTGGTTTCCGTTATATAGCTAACTTATTTCGAATTTGCATTACT
>NW_027681119.1:0-375 GCF_054177405.1 Leptonychotes weddellii
ATCCCAGGACTCTGGGACCATGACTTGAGCCGAAGGCACTCAACCAACTGAGAAGCCCGGGTGCCCCTCATTGTGGTTTTATTTTGCATTTCCCTAATGGCTAATGATTCAGGGCATCTTTTCACATGTTAATGCTGTCTGTATTTCCTCTCTGGTTCAGGGTCTGGTCAAATCTTTGGACATTTAAAAAATTGGGTTGTTGGTTTTCTTCCTTTTTTTTTTTTTTTAAAGATTTTATTTATTTATTTGAGAGCGAGAATGACAGAGAGAGAGAGAGTATGAGAGGGGGAGGGTCAGAGGGAGAAGCAGACTCCCTGCCGAGCAGGGAGCCCGATGCGGGACTCGATCCCGGGACTCCAGGATCATGACCTGAGC
>NW_027681120.1:0-375 GCF_054177405.1 Leptonychotes weddellii
AATCACATCTACAGAGTCCCTTTGGCCAGTAAGGTGACTAATTCACAGGCTCTGGGGATTAGGTCATGGCTATTTTGGGGCAACAATGATGCTGCCTACCACACCCAGCAACTGAAGAACTGAAAAGGCAAAACAAGAATTCTCAAAAGAATTACAGAAAGCAGCCCCTCTCCCTAGGGCTGGAGGAAGAAGGGAAAGAAGCTAAAAATAGTGAAACTTAAGAGGCTTGGAAGATGGGCCCCATGGGGCAGGAACCCAGAACTCTGAGAAAGGGGTGCATCTCAGCGGGTGGCGGGGCTTAGAAGGGGGCTCGGGAACAGGTTCTGTGAGTGCTGGGAAGCTGCCAGCCGGACTCAGCCCCACCCCGGGGGCTGT
>NW_027681121.1:0-375 GCF_054177405.1 Leptonychotes weddellii
TCTGCCTTCGGCTCAGGTCATGGTCCCAGGGTCCTGGGATCGAGTCCCACATCGGGCTCCCTGCTCCACGGGAAGCCTGCTTCTCCCTCTCCCACTCCCCCTGCTTCTGTTCCTGCTCTCGCTATCTCTCTCTCTGTCAAATAAATAAATAAAATCTTTAAAAAAAAAAATTATTAAAAAAAAAAAAAGAAATTCCTCAAAGACTGCCAAGTAAGGGTGTATGAGAGGAAAGGGGCAACCTCAAGGAGAAAGGCTGGGGGTAGGGTCCACAGGGATCCCTTTCTGTGCGGCGCCCTGGGGGAAAGAGCAGGTGGAGAGGGCAGGTGGCCCTGCCATTACCCAGGCGTCAAAGGCAGCAGCGGACCCCTCCCTTGG
>NW_027681122.1:0-7442 GCF_054177405.1 Leptonychotes weddellii
GAGACGATGGACTCTGAAAAACAAACTGAGGGTTCTAGAGGGGAGGGGGGTGGGAGGATGGGTTAGCCTGGTGGTGGGTATTGAGGAGGGCACGTTCTGCATGGAGCACTGGGTGTTATGCACAAACAATGAATCATGGAACACTTCATCTAGAACTAATGATGTAATGTATGGGGATTAACATAAGAATAAAAAAAAATGATTTTATTTATTTATTTGAAAGAGAGAAACACAGCGAGAGAGGGAACACAAGCAGGGGGAGTGGGAGAAGGAGAAGCAGGCTTCCTGGGAGCAGGGAGCCTGATGTGGGGCTCGATCCCAGGACCCTGGGATCATGACCTGACCCAAAGGCAGAAGCTTAATGACTGAGCCACCCAGGCACCCCTACAATATTTCCATATACTTTAGTTTTTGCATATAAAATAGAAACGATACTTAATTTTTTCTTTAGTCAAGGTACTTAGGAGGAGTTTTAAATTATTATATTCTCAATATATGTATATATCTGCATGCATACCATATAATAGCAATGCTTCAATTGTCAATAAAATATTGATTATAACAATAAAACATGAACTGAAGTGATCTTTGGTCACTCTAAAGATGGATACATTAATAAATAATAAATCACTGAATATTTGGTAAAACAGTTTCTTCATATAACCACTTGTTACACCCATCTCTAGTGATGTATAAACTAGTTTAAAAATTACTAAAGTAACTGCATCATAAAATTTTATTTGCCTTTAAGAGTACATTAGAACAACTTCGGTCTACCAAAGGGTTAGGCACATGGTAAGAAGAATCTCTGTATGCTGTAAATGAGGTAAAAATTAGTGCTCTGTGTTTGGCATTTACTAAAGCTTTAAAAAAAAAAAAAGAACTGAAATGACTTGAATGAAATTTTCCTTTTTAAAAAAACCTTCTTATGTAAGGTTATCATCAGTGATAGCTGACTTACAACAGAGAAGCAGAATTTAATCTGCCACCAAAACCTTACCTCAAACTCTGCATGTTTATGTACATCCTCAGCTCTCTGTCTGTTCAAAATAAACTCAGCTTCATTTGCAACACGAACTATATGGTCCTTCATAGCATGGCACAGTAATCTAAAAAGGAAGATACCTTTGAAATTATTTTTCTTAATAACTTCAGTTAATACTACTTTTAAATAATCAAATTTCAGTATTTGAAATATTAATTATGGATAAAGTTTAAAGTTACATTATGAAATTAAGATAGATGAAATTATAACTCAGACATTTGAAATACAGAAATATACCATAAAACTGTTACAACAATGCCTCTGTTAAGTACTGTGTGTCTTGTCAATGAATGATTCAGTTAATTTGATAAAGTTAGTTAAGGCAAAACAAATCAAGGCTTTTTGACAGTGTTTTAAATGGTTAAAACAACAGAATTCATCACCTTTGGAGTAAATGGTGAAAACAACAGAATTCACTATCTTGGAAGTAGATTTTCACACAAACGCTAGATGGCCATATATTAGGAAACCTATAAACTGAATTTTTAAACAATAGAAGTTACCTGAATATTCAAATTGTTTTTAAAAAGTGTAAGACATCCAGTGAAAGCCTCACTTTATCACCTCACCACCTGATTTCCAACCTCATCAGGTACCTGTTGTATTAGTTTCTTGCATGTTTTCAGAGACTTTTAAAAATACATAAGAAAATACAAATATGTTTTCCCCCATATCCTTACACTATGGTAGTATATTATACTATAATATAGTATTATTTTCTGTACCTAGCTTTTCTCACTTAGCAATATATCTTGAAGACCTTTTCTTATGTATACACAGGGAGCTTCTTCATACTTCTTTTATAGCATAGGGCAGAGGTTATTCAAAGATGGCTGCAACAGTATCTCTATATCCCACATGCTCTTTCGCAGTGTGATATTGTTATTGCTCCATCAAAAAGAGGAGTCATTTTCTGCTCCTCTTAGATCCACCTGTGACTTCCTGTGACCAACAGAATATAGCAGAAGTGATGTTTCGTGACTTCTGGGGCCAGGGCATAAGATGCCTTGTACCTTTTGCTCTTCTTTCTTGGAACTCTGTCTTCTAGAATCTGCTGCAATACTGAGAAAAGCTCACATTATGTAGACAGCCCGAGGAGGAGAATAGAGGACCTCAGGATCCCAGGCCTAGATGAGTTCCCAAGCCCAGAGCCAGCCTCCCAGGTGACTGAAATGCCAGACAACTTCACAGGGAGCAAAGGAACTGCTTAGCTGAGCCCAGTCAATGAGAATAATGAGAGATTTAAAAATGGGTCTTGGTTTAAACCACATGATGATGATGATGATGGTGATGAGGATGACGATGATCAAGGAGGAGGAGAAGAAATCGACAACTGTCACTAAACCACTTATTGAGAGATACGTAATAAAATAGGTAGTTTACACATAATATTTAATTCTCACAAGAAACCTGAGAGATATATATTATTTTCATTTTTAAACATAAGAAACCAAGGCTCAGAAAAATTAAGTTCTTTGCCTCAGATCGCAATTTAAAAAAAATTCTCATAATTTTATATTTTGCATTGCATCTTCATTGGCCAACAATATTTTTTGAAGTAAAACCTTTCATGTTAACTTCTGCTCTCCTCCACTGTGGGCAATTCTAACATTAATTCTTGTCATTTTGTCAATTATAAACAGTGATTGGGCCTTTTCACATCTTCTAAAATGTTTTCTTTTGCAATACGCAATTACCGTGTTAAAAATAATCAAAGGATATTTGAAGTTAACTCTAAGTCTTTTTGGGTTTTTCTTAAAGGGCAAACTTACAAAATAATGTCTGTTCTTTTACTTATATCATTTTAAGACTCAGTTCAAACACTCATCTCCATTCATGGTCCAGTTTTTCTCTACTTAGATTTTTAACAAGAGTGCTATTTTCAAGATTGCTATTCTTTATTTCTACTGCTCATTAATGAAATGAATTATCATTTTTTTCTTGTTGTTATAAATTTCAGTCAGAATGGGAAAAGATTGAACCTCATTTTAACTTTTGTATATACTAAATAGCAACTCATAGTAATTCTTTCTATATTGTTCACTACATTCTACCTATAGCAAACTTGTCTTCTTCACTGGTAACTATGTATAAGCAAACAAAAAAAATATTACTGGGTATCCTGATATTTCTAAATTATTGCTTAATATAATTTGTAAAAGCTATATAACATGTCTTTGAAGTGAGTCTGACTGTATTGAATTTATTTCTTCACTGTAATGTATTAAGGTGGAATTACATAGCACTAAGTTTTAGTATCTTTTCACCAAATTATGTGTAATATCTGTATGGCATCTTCTACAAAAACCAGCCAGTGAATGGTCTCTCTATTTCAAGGCAGTAATGTAGATACTGAATTCAACATAGTTCTCAGTAGAAATCTTTTCGCCCAAAGTTCATGTGTGGTCTGACATCATTACTCCGTGATGAGATTTAAGTTAAATAATGGTTGTCATTCTCAGACCAGCAGGGACTTCCTGGCAGTATGACACAACTAAAATCTTGCATAACAGCAGGGTAAGTGGAAATATCACCTGAAAACATGCAGCAATAATCTCTCCAATTATACTTAAGAGGAACATAGGCATATTCCAATGGGAATATTTTCTAATTTTTAGCACAAAAGTTAATGATAATATAAATTATTCAAAGAACGAAAAGGTTAAGGGAATCTGTTAGAAGCCACAATACTTGTGAAAAAAGGCTAAGACTTCTCTATAATGTTGGAGGGTAAATGATCATACAGATAATCTTCAATTCACTGAGGGATAGAAAAATAAAAAAAGTTAAAGACTGTAACTTAAACTCTGAATATTAAGTTTTGTTGAAATCATTAAGTTTTGTTGGTCTGTATTTGCTAGGCTGGCTTCAAAAGAGAAAAGAGATGTGAAATACTGGAATATTCTGTTCAATGGCTTTGTCTAGTGCATGAAAGCTGAAGAAAGCCAGGAGGAAATCTAATATGTGCAAATTAATGTGGATTACAAAACTTAAATAGATTAACAGAACACAGCAGGAAGGGAGAGGCTCTAGGTCTGGCTGGCTAATATGTATGACTCCCAGGAGCAAAACAGTGGATTGGCATAGCAAAGAGGCACAGTGGCAAAGGAGGGGAGAGGGTGGGGAAGACTCTTGCCTCCTAAACACCAGAGAAATTATATTAATTACCTGAAAGTCCATCCTCCTAGCTCTGACACTTATGAGTTCTATATCAACTAACATACTTATGAGCTACACATCAACTAACGTAGGTTATTTTACTTCCATAGAGAAAAAGAATCTTAGTTCTGACTCAGAATCATTCTGGGTAACTTCATTATCCACATGGAAAACCATTCCCCAGAGTAGCTCACAATTCCCTGTCCCTTTTTTAAGGGGATCTAAAAATACCTCAATCTATGATTCCTTTAGAAACTTCAATTCTACCTCACTTCAGGAAATCACTCTACCAGCCCTAACTGGCTTCACTTCCTAAATCTTTAACCCCCAACAATCTACTTTCTGGTTGCAACCTCCCTACACTTACTGTTCTCTCTTGCCTTCATTTGTCCCTCCCCTGGACTCAGGCAAAAACAAGCTCTTGATTCTTCTAACTTGCAATTGTTTAATCCCTCTATGTTCTCTTAATCCTTCTTCCACTGCTCAGATTCACTTCTTTTCCCACCAAACTTGCCATCCCACAGTTCCATGTTGTAACTACTTTCTTGCTGGCACCTTCACTCAATTCCTATCTATCTGCCGCAATTGCTCAGGAAATATGTAACCCTAGATTAAGAATTGGTCTCCCTCCTCTGTCTTACATCTGGACTGTTGAGGAAAGCTCACAAAACCAAATTTCATTGAAGATGAAGTTTCTATTTCTTTTTTACAGCCAATTTCTTCTACTCATGTTTTGAGAGTCCACAGAAATATCTTTAGTGTCCTAACTTTATTCAATTAATTTTTTCTTTATTTAAAAAAATACTGTATTTATTTGAATGTATGTTTATATTGATTTGGATATATATTTAACACATAAACACACACACATTTATTAACCACTCTGCTGCACTTTGTGTTTATCATTCTCTTGCCTCTTCACTGTTTTATCTAATATATGTATATGCCAAAATATGTTGTCCAGATTAACTTGTTTATAAATTTTAGAAATAAAGTGGCACATTTTCTGCATTCTTTTCAGATTAAGAAAATCCTTCTCTGTTTCTAGTTTGCTAAGAATATTTTTTAAAAATCATGAATGTTGAATTTATTTGATGCATCTGAACCTACTGGGAGGATAATAAGGATTTAATATGATAAATGAAAGACATTTTTAGGAATTTTAAAATGATGAACAACTTTGGCATTCCTGGGTTAACTTTCCCCCACCTCCCTCCCCTAGTTCTCCACTCCCACAGACATAGTATATCTTTATACATAGCTGGACTAGGTTCTGTTAATATTTTAATAAGGATTCACACATCTACATTCATAATGGAGACTGGTTTGTGGTTTTCCTTTCTCCCACACATCTTGTTCACTTTTGTAGTCAGGATTAAACAGGCCTCAAAGAATGAGTTGAGAGCATTCCCTCTGTTCGTGTTCTCTAGCAGTTGGTCTATGGTTGGAATGGTGCTTTATTTGAACATTTGGTAGAATATAACTGTAAACTATTACTGTAGGAAGAATTTCACTGATTAAATCTCCTTCATACTTAGAACTTTAGGGTTTTTTTACTTGTTATTCAATCTTTGGAAATTATATATTTTTTAGGAATTTTCCCATTTCATTAAAATTTTTATTTTTTTATTTTTTATTTTTTTTATTATTATTTTTAAAGATTTTACTTATTTATTTGAGACAGAGAGAATGAGAGAGAGAGAGCACATGAGAGGGGGGAGGATCAGAGGGAGAAGCAGGCTCCCTGCCGAGCAGGGAGCCCGATGCGGGACTCGATCCAGGGACTCCAGGATCATGACCTGAGCCGAAGGCAGTCGCTTAACCAACTGAGCCACCCAGGCGCCCTAAAATTTTTATTTTTAATGGTAAAACATTTTGATAGCACTCTCATTATCTTTTCTAAATTTATCTATAATTATGTTTCCTTTTTATTTCTGATGTTTATTTTTCTGTTTTCTTCTTAATCAATCTTGGGATAGTTTGCCTGTATTATTATTAAAGAAAAAATCTTTGTATTTGTTCATCTGTTCTATTGTATCTTATTTTTCTGTTTCAGTGATTTCTGTTCTGGTCTTTATGATTTGCAAGGTACCTGATATGAAATATGGACTCACAAATAACATCTGGCTAAATGGATGAATGACTGAATGAATACATGAATGTGTTATGTGAGAAGGAGGGGCAAAGAAGAAATAGAATTTTAACATTAAGGTAATTTCTTAGCACCAGGAAATTCTATGGTACATTTAGCACACAAAAAATGAGGTAAATAAAAAATACTGGATAACTCTAGGAATATCTATTACAGAACATTTTCTTCCTCATAGTATCTATATAATATAGGAAATGAATGAAATGTTCACCTTCATCTTCTTCTTTTTTTTTTTTTAAGAAAAAGAGAGGTGGGGGTAGAGGCAGAGGGACAGGGAGAAAGAGAATCTTAAGTAGGATCCATGCCCAACACAGAGCCCAACGCGGGGGGCTCCATCTTACAACTTTGAGATCACATCCTAAGCCAAAATCAAGAGTTCGATGCTTAACCAACTGAGCCACCCAGGCACTCTCAAGTGGTCTTCATCTTCTAATGTGAGTCTATTTTCCAAAGGAAATAGAAAAAAAAAAATCCCAATTTGTTCAATCCTATTTGTTCCTATTCTAAAACAGACAGAGATGTCATAGATATAGGAAAAAAGTCAAGAGACAAAGCAAAGTATTCTATTCCAAATGGAATATATATCAGCAGGGCAAATTCTGATATTCTAGGAAGAATCCAATTTTATGCAGTATGTTATAATTTAATTGCTGGTCTTTGACTTGAGATTAACAGATGCTGAATTTTAAATACAACCTCTGTAATTTGATGAAAGAAAAAATCAATAGAAAAAGCAATATGAGAGGTCAGAAAAATTAGTCTTCCATTACTTACGATGAATGAGGGGACAAAAGCAAATCTAGTTTATATTTAGGTTCTGCCTTTTATCAGTATTATGAATTGGGCAAACAATTTTCCTTGTGTCTGAGTTTCAGTTTCCTGATTGGAAAATGAGGGTGTACTATTTCAGATAGCTTATAAACTGGGGAAAAGCGTGTATGCCCAAACTGCAAGATTAGATTTTTAGATACTGATTTATTTAGCCAAGAAGACAGACTCTGATAGGAAGTTAAGTGGCCACACAGCATAGGAGCAGAATTCCCTTTGGCCCCAAAATCTGGCATAGAGACTCTGGTGACACTGCAA
>NW_027681123.1:0-375 GCF_054177405.1 Leptonychotes weddellii
TGAATGGATAAAGAAGATGTGGTCCATATATACAATGGAATATTACTCAGCCATCAGAAAGGATGAATACCTAACTTTTACATCAACATGGATGGAACCGGAGGGGATTATGGTAAGTGGAGTAAGTCAAGCAGACAAAGACAATCATCATATATATGGTCTCCCTCATATGTAGGACATAAGGAATAGCACAGAGGACCACAGGGGAAGGGAGGGAAAACTGAAGGGGGAGAAATCAGAGAAGGAGACGAACCGTGAGAGACTCTGGACTCCGGGAAACAGCAGAGGGTTTCAGAAGGGAGGGGGGTGGAGGATGGGGTCACTGGGTGATGGGTAGTAAGAGGGCACATGATGTGATGAGCACTGGGTGTTATA
>NW_027681124.1:0-375 GCF_054177405.1 Leptonychotes weddellii
CCAAGCCCATGAAGGTCAACTACAAGTTTAAGGCGAGGAGGGCACGTGTGGAAGCCCCTTCCTCATCACGCTGGTGTACCCAGAGTGCATGGCAGGCTCCAGAAGAACCCCTGATTTACTGGTAGAGCCGCCTCCCCCCTGGGCTACTGCCTACGCAGCTTACCGTAACGACCACTCACACATCGATCCCTCTGTGTGTTCGAGTCACTACCACTTGAGAGGGTGGAAGCTCAGCACGCAGCAACTTCTCTATCTCTGGATCCCCAGCTCCTGGCATACAGGAGCTCCATTTTGTTGTTGTTGTTGAATAATGGCATTTTCAGGCTCCACCTGGCGAACGGGCAGGTACTACAGTCCAGAGGTAGCGTATGCTTG
>NW_027681125.1:0-375 GCF_054177405.1 Leptonychotes weddellii
AAGGCAGTCGCTTAACCAACTGAGCCACCCAGGCGCCCTATTTCAACATATTATTAATAACACAAGTCAATCTATCAGTACTACTAATAAATATCCTTAGAACAGTTTTACCAAGTAAAAAATGGATTACATATTTACATAACTTGTTAAGAAATAGGCAAATCTTTATGTCTCAAGCATCGTGCCAAATACATCACTCGCGTTTTCTCCCTCATCTAGGAAGAGGCCAAGCGCTGGGCGCATCTGCCGCTGGGCAGGAAGCTTCTCCGTCCTGCGGAGACACCGCCCGCCCGCTGATGGCGCTGTGACTCGACTCGTTGCCCCAGAGGGATGGGGCACCCCCCCCTCCCAGCGCCACGCCCGCAGCTCCTGGGA
>NW_027681126.1:0-375 GCF_054177405.1 Leptonychotes weddellii
GTGTTTGTAATAATGAAACATTGAAAACAACATAAATGTTTTTAGTCACAAATAGAATAACAAATTGGAGTGTATTCATGTGATGGAATATCACACACAGCAGCTAAAATTAATGAATTTGGTCTACATGGATGAATTTTGAAAACAAATTTGACGGAAATAAAAATAAATGCCACAGGAAGGGGCGCTTGGGTGGCTCAGTAAGTTAAGCGTCTGCCTTTGGCTCAGGTCATGACCCCAGGGTCCTGGGGTCCAGCCCCATGTCGGGCTCCCTGCTCAGTAGGGAGCCTACTTCTCCCTCTCCTACCCTCTCATGCTCTCTCTCGCTGTCTCTGTCACTATCTCTGTTTCTCTCTCTCAAATAAATAAATAAAT
>NW_027681127.1:0-375 GCF_054177405.1 Leptonychotes weddellii
TAATCAAAAATTTCTTGTTTTCCTTAATTGCGCTCTCTCCCTTCCTCTGAAGAATTAGGCTATTCAAGCAAAAAATAGTTTCATTTGTTTAAGTTTCATTTGTTTTGTCCATTAAGACTATATTAAATTACATTAGGACTGTATTAAATTACATAAAAATTAGCCGACCATTTCATTGTAGTTTTGCAATTATGATGTGTTGAATGTAACTTGTTTTTACACTCCTTTTTTACACTCCTCTTTACACAAGATCAAGGAGAAATTAAGGAGAAAAACATATAATTTAACTCAACAAAGGGCATGGACAGGACATGTCTGTATTGTTCCTCATTGGAAAAGTGACAGCTAGCACAGTGCCTGGCATGTGATACATAG
>NW_027681128.1:0-375 GCF_054177405.1 Leptonychotes weddellii
ATTGTGGTCTGTCTTTATTAAAAGCAAAATAAAAGCCTCACACAGGGACTTGGCAACTCTTCCAGATTGTGCCAGGTTTTTCAATTCTTGCTTTTTTGGTGAGGGGAAGTAGGGAAGGAGGAAGCCATTTATAAATGTTACATAAATACAGATCCACCCAAGACTCTTTTATCATTGTCAGTTTAAAAGCAGACACCTTCTCCACCACCAATTCACCATTAGCTGGTTGAAAACTGAAGGAATTTAAAGAAGAATCACCAGCATTTTTAATAGAAACAATTCTTATAGGCAAAATAAGGACTAAACTGCAAATGCTCTAACTATATACATAAGCTATTCAATAAATATGATGGTGATTCAGAATTTTATTTTATG
>NW_027681129.1:0-375 GCF_054177405.1 Leptonychotes weddellii
CCAGAATATCACCTTGTGTTGCAGGGATGTGGGCAGAAGGCCCTGTGAAAAACAGGGATCCAAACAGTCCTGACCCAAGGCTCTATGATCAAATTTGGCCTCTACCAAGGATGGGGATCAGGTTCCTGGATTGTTGACCTCAGTAGGGAACATGAAACATGTGAAATTAAGTCAGGGGTAAGCAGGTATGGAGCTGGGCAGGTTATGATGTTATGAGGACAAAAATGACTATGTCATGAGATTCTAGAGAGCTGTGTGTTAGAGACTTCAGGAGGGTTTAGAGAGGAGGAGAACAAGAGGAGAGAGAATGGGCCTGCTTTGTGCTCTTGGAAAAGTCTTCCAAGGATTTAATGAAAGTTGTGGGGAATTTGAAAC
>NW_027681130.1:0-375 GCF_054177405.1 Leptonychotes weddellii
TATTCCATCTGAAGTATATACTGCTAAAATCAAATTTATACATAAATATATATAATGAGACATATTCAAAAGTTCATTGTAATATTGCTTGTGAAATATTGAGAATGTTGACAATATTGAGGAAAATCTGCATGTTATTTAACAGGATAATAAAGTAATAAACATTCATATGATGCGATAGCAATGAAAATATGATTGGGTAGAGCTGTCTATATTGATATGGTTAAATATAAAATGTATATATATGCTTTTAAATTAAAAACTCACATTGCAAAAGGGTACAAACATAAATATGCAGTGAAAATGCAAAGCATGCATAGAGATGAGAAACTCATTCAGGATGGTGTTTACATCTTGGTAGCAATAGAGAGCAAT
>NW_027681131.1:0-375 GCF_054177405.1 Leptonychotes weddellii
TACAGTGTTCACTGGAGTAGCTGTGGTGTCTGCCTTGCAGGTTCACCAGGATGAAGGGAGACAATGGGTACAGAGTGCTGAGACCACATTCTCCCCATATATTCTGCACACCCATCAGGAGCAGCGTTCAGCGAACATTGTCTAGCTACAGAATATTCCTGAATAAGTTGGTGCTGGAGCAAACGTGCAATGGAAACGGTCTTAATCTGTCATTAGAAGGAAGCAATGGTTGTTACTGATAAAAGACTTGACTTTGCTGTACCCTCTTGGCTGCCCTGAGCCAGGCATTAGTTGGAATATATGTAACAAGATGGGGAAAATGGTATCTTCATGGCTGGCCCTAGAAATCCTCTGTAGTGGGAATGAAACAGCATA
>NW_027681132.1:0-375 GCF_054177405.1 Leptonychotes weddellii
CTGGGTGGCTCAGTTGGTTAAGCGACTGCCTTCGGCTCAGGTCATGATCCTGGAGTCCCGGGATCGAGTCCCGCATCGGGCTCCCTGCTCGGCGGGGAGTCTGCTTCTCCCTCTCCCGCTCCCCCCTCTTGTGCTCTTTCTCTCTCTCACTCTCTCTCTCAAATAAATAAATAAAATCTTTAAAAAAAAAAAAAAAAGACTTTCATGTCGTTACGGATTTTGATGAAAACCTGCAATGCTTTTTAAAAACAATATTTTAATCCAGTTTTGTATACCCATATTACTGAGCTATTGGTGGGTCTGCCATTTTAGGGAAGGAAAACCTCTCTTTTTCAAGAATAGCATCCTCTGCCATTCAGATCACTTACCATAAGG
>NW_027681133.1:0-7441 GCF_054177405.1 Leptonychotes weddellii
CCCCTGAATTAGATTTTTAAAATATTATTATTATTTGATATTTCCTTCATATATTTGTGAAAAGAGAATGATGAAACTGGATGATCACAGGAAATATTTTTATCCAAATTCTAAGTAACTTTGCAAAAAGCCAACAGAGGTATTCCTCCTGATGCTTGGATTAAAGGTTTCAAAGACGCCTCTGGTGATTCTCTAGCTTTACTCTTGGCTTTTCAGTCAGATGCTATTGCTGCCTACCTGTCATAAAAAGGGAAGTAGATTGTTAAAGATCTAAAAATCCTAAGTATTGGGGTGTGTGGGTGGCTTAGTTAAGCGTCCAACTCTTGGTTTCAGGTCAGGTCTTGATCCTGGGGTTATGAGTTCAAGCCCTGCATTGGGCTCCATGCTGGGTGTGGAGCCTACTTAAAGAAAAAAAAATCCTAAGTATTTATTGAGAATTTGTCTCTTTTTATTTCATTTATTTATTATATTTTATTTTTAAGATTTTATTTACTTATTTTTTTTAAAGATTTTATTTATTTATTTGACAGAGAGAGACACAGCGAGAGAGGGAACACAAGCAGGGGGAGTGGGAGAGGGAGAAGCAGGCTTCCCGCCGAGCAGGGAGCCCGATGCGGGCCAGGACCCCGGGATCACAACCTGAGCGGAAGGCAAGCGCTTAACGACTGAACCACCCAGGCGCCTCGAGACTTTGTCTCTTTTTAATCAAGAATAGAAAACACAGCACTTTGGAGAGAAGAGAAAGCTATTTAGCAGCAGGAAACTTCCAATAATTCAAACCTAGATGTTTGTATTCACAGAATCTTTGTACACTGTTCCCCGCAAATGGACATTTTCTATTGCATAGAAAAATCCTAGCTTAAACCCATTAATCAAACATTTTTAAGACCTTTTAAAAAAATCTATTTTCAAAATGAAAGGGGGAGGGATATATTTTAACAAACAAAAACACTATTACTATTTATTTAGCAATTCTATAGTGTAAGTGTAAATAGTTTCTTGGAATCTGTTGCTAAACGCATTTTCAGTAAAGACTAAAACAAATTGAGGAAAACTGAGAAACCTGACAAGAGGAAAGACTTCCCAGGAAAAAAATAAAAAGAATGCAGTTTAAACTTGCCCTAAGGGGCGCCTGGGTGGCTCAGTTGGTTGAGCATCTGCCTTGGGCTCAGGTCATGATCCCTGAGCCCTAGGATCAAGCCCCCAGGATCGAGCCCCACATTGGGCTTCATGCTCAGTGGGGAGTCTGCTTTTCCCTCTCCCTCTGACCCTCTCACTTCTCGTGCTCTCTTTCTCTCATTCTCTCTCAAATAAATAAATAAAATCTTAAAAATAAAATAAACTTGCCCTAAGCTTTAGGGGATTTATTATCATAGGGTAAACAGTTATATTTGTTCTCAATTAGTTTAATTAATTATATTTTTTTCAGATTGATGATTACCCACAGTTTTTGAGTCCACCAGAGAGAGAAACCAACCAACATATTCGTATCACCCATTCTTCAACTGTTTTGAAAAAAGAGTGTGAACAATCGAAAGGTGTCAAATTCTCATTTCCATTTCATCATGCCACTTCTGACAACAAAAAAGGTATGTAATATATTTCTTAAAGTGACACAAGATGCATTGCTTGATAAGACAAAAAAGAATGTTCTTTTTTCCTACCCAGCTTTACTGAGGTATGATTGACAAATAAAAATTATATGTAAGGTGTTTAACGTGATGTTTTGATCTATGTATACACTGTGAAATAATGACCACAATGATAACCACATAGTTATCATTGTGTGTGAGTGGTAAGAACACTTAAGATCTATTTTCTTCGCAAGTTTCAAGTACATGCTACATTTTTGTTAACTATAGTCACCATGCTGTACATTTTGGTCTCCAGAACTTATTTATCTTATAATGAACATCTACCTTTTGACCAACATTTACCTTTTCCCCCCAACCCCCAGCCCCTGGTAATGACCATTTTACTATCTGTTACTGTGAGTTTGCCTTTTTTGGATTCAACATGAGTGAGATTACGTGGTGTTTATCTTTTTGTGTCTGATTTATTTCACTTAGCATGACATCCTCCAGGTTCATCGATGTTTTCCCAAATGCAGGATTTTCTGCTTTTTAGATTTTATTTTACTTGTTCATATTTTAAAGCAATCCCTACACCCAACGTGGGGCTTGAACTCATGACCCTGAGATCAAGAGTCAGATGCTTTACTGACTGAACCAGCCAGGTATCCCAGGATTTTCCTTTTTTTTAAGATTTATTATTTTTTTATTTGAAAGAGAGAGAGAGAGAATGTGAGCAAGGGGGGAGGGTAGGGGCAGAGGGAGAGAGAGAAAGAGAGAATCCTCAAACAGACTCCTCACTGAGCCCAGAGCCAGACTTGGAGCTCCAGACCAGGACCCTGAGATCATGACCTGAGCCTAAATCAAAAGCTGGATGCTCACCCGAGTGAGCCATCCATGTGTCCCAGATTTTCCTTTTTTTAAAGGCTAAATAATATTAGATTGTGTGTATATGCATGTGTGCACACACATACACCCCCCCTCCCCCAACACACACACATTTTATTTATCCATTCACATATTGCTGGACAGGTAGGTTACTGTAAATAATGCTGCTATGAATAAGGGAGGGCAAGTATCTGAGACAGTGATTTTATTTCCTTCAGATATATGCCCAGAAATAGGAATGCTGGATCATACGGTAGTCCTATTTTAGTTTTTTAAGGAACCTCCATACTGTTTTCCACAGTGGCTGCACTAATTTGCATCCCCACCAACAGTGCATAAGGGTTCCCTTTTCTCCACATCCTCACCAATACTTTCTATCTTTTGGCTGTTTGAGGATAGCCATCCTAACAGTTGTGAGGTGGTATCTCATCATGGTTTTGATCTGCAGTTCTATGATGATTAATGAGCTGATCCATCCATTCTCGGCAGCATAGTGCCTGGGCATAGTTTGCCACACGTGAGGCTATGTGGAAAAAAAGGAAAGAGAAAAGAATGGAAAGGAAAAAAGGGAGGGAAAACGGAGGGGAAAGAAATGAAGAGAGAGAAAGAAGTGTGTTCACTAAATATTGGTTTTTAAAAAAGAATAAGTTAGGGGTGCCTGGTTGGCTCAGTTGGTTAAGCATCTGCCTTCGGCTCAGGTCATGATCCCAGGATCAGGCTCCTTGCTCGGCGGGAAGCCTGCTTCTCCCTCTCCCACTCCCCCTGCTTGTGTTCCTGCTCTCGCTGTGTCTCTGTCAAATAAATAAATAAAATCTTAAAAAATAAATAAATAAATAAATAAAGAATAAGTTAGAATCTGGATTCCATTTGGTCAGTTTTTTTTTTAAGAATTTATTTATTTATTTATTTTTAAAGATTTTTATTTATTTATTGAGAGAGAATAATAGAGAGAGAGCATGAGAGGGAGGAGGGTCAGAGGAAGAAGCAGACTCCCTGCTGAGCAGGGAGCCCGATGCGGGACTCGATCCTGGGACGCCAGGATCATGACCTGAGCCGAAGGTAGACGCCTAATGACTGAGCCACCCAGGCGCCCCAGGTTTTTTTTTTAAGATTTTATTTTTTAATTTATTTGTCAGAGAGAGAGAGAGATTGAGCACAAGCAGGGGGAGCGTCAGGTAGAGGGACAAGTAGACTCCCCACTGAGCAGGGAGCCCGATGTGGGACTCAATCCCAGGACCCTGGGATCATGACCTGAGCCAAAAGCAAACACTGAACCGACTGAGCCACCCAGGCGCCCCTGGTCAGTTCTTGTTTAATTTTAATAACCTTATTAACAACCACATATTTTAATGAAAAACCTGATCAAGAAGTACAGGGGATAACCAGAAAGACTGTGAACCCGGCTTTAGGAAAACTCCCAATAGTCATCTCTGTGAATCTTGGGCTCCCACAGCAAGGGAAGCCACAAGGTCCTACCCTGATAATTATGGTTTATTATGATTATTAACAGCATTCATTCTTCATTCAAAAATATTTGTTGGGAATCTGTTCACCCAAGAATTATGATTCACACCTAGATAAAAAGATGAAAAGCCATCTTTAATTTTGTTTTTAGGGAGTTCAGCATCTGATGCAGATGATTTTCCCATTGTGCATAAGGAGATCCAGAAAATCCACAGTGGGGTGGGGAGAAAGGGGAGGATGAAGAGTCAGGGCTCCTGGTACTTACCCAGCTCAACCAGGGCTTCCTTGCTTTTATGTTTTACATTTTGGACTTTACACGTTTCTGGTGAATAAGTTTTAAAAACCCAAGGACAAATAGATAAAAATAGAATATGTAGTTCAGAGGCACCTGGGTGGCTCAGTCATTAAGCATCTGCCTTCAGCTCAGGTCATGATCCCAGGGTCCTGGGATGGAGCCCCACATTGGGCTCCCTGCTCCGTGGGAAGCCTGCTTCTCCCTCTCCCACTCCCCCTGCTTGTGTTCCCTCTTTCATGTTCTCTCTCTCTGTCAAATAAATGAAATAGTAAAATCTTTTAAAAAATAAAAGAATATGTAGTTCAGCATTACACTGTTTATTTCAAGGCCTTCTTTTATATATGTATATGAAATGTGTATGTATCTAAAGGCGCCCTTTAAGGTATCAATCCGTATAATTGGGAGGTGGTAAAAAGCAGAGAAAAAGAGCATGGGCTTTGGACTAGCTAAGCTGACATTTGAATCCTGGCTCCCACCCTTCCCAGCTTTGTGACTGTCTACAAGTCACAACCTTTGTGAGCCTCAGTTTCCTTGTCTCTATTGCTACCTTCACAGGATTATTGTGTTACATGAAATAATGTGGGCAAGACGGGGCACATAGCAGGATAGTAGTCAGCTGTTAAGATCGCATCCTTAGCATAGAAGAAGGGCAGAAGGAAGTCCTAACAGGGCTCCTGGATAGGCCCTTGCACTTCTGGCCTCTAGCCAGCCCACACCAGTCAATTCACGCCACACTAGACTTCCCTCCAAGTCAGACTCAGAGCTCTTGGAGTACTGAATAACTACAAAGTGTGAGAAAACTATCCTGTGTTTGTACACTCTCAGAGACAAGCACCTTTCCACACTGATGCTCTATGGCATGGCAACTGTTTGTAGAAGTTGTAATTAGACTTATTAAATCCCTGGTTGCTCACCAGGTCTCTTGTCACCCTAATTAGGGTACCTAACTGGCTTTGGTTGCCTTAAATGCATATTTATCCTTGTCCACAAGCATAATTATTCTTGGCTTTTTTTTTTTTCCTCCCAACATGTGTAAGAAGATTAAAAACACACGTTAAAGAAGCTAATTACAGGCAGAAGTTTTATGAAATTTAAATCCTAGAAACTTTGCAAATGATGTTAAAAGCAGTGAAGACTTAAAAGAACTTATCTTGTGTTCACACACATGGCTATTCATAGAATTGTACCTCTCTCCCCCACTCCCCCTTCTTCACTTTCATCTCTGAAGGTTCCATCCGACACTTTTGTGCAGGGAGTTTTGAAAACCCAAAACTGCCACTGTCATACATAGCACACATTAGAGAATAAAAAACATTTCTAGAATGCCAACAGTCCTATGCTCTGGCTCCTGTTCTCCACCAAGCTGCTAGTTCCCTGAGTTAGGTGTTGCCGTATACCCGGGACCATGTGGGTTCACCTCCTAGACAGTCTGTAATATGCAGACCTGAAGCAAGAGAGAGGCTCAAACCTGTCTGACCATCTACTTGACAACAGTCATTACTAGAGGCTTTAATGTTAATACTGATGATATCATGCCTACAGAAGTAGCACACATTAACTGCTCAGCATTTAAATAAAGATAATTATTAGAACTTACTCCAAACCTCTTGGGTGAACGCCTAGGGAATATTTATGTCATGTGGCAAAGAAGCTCACACTCAAACCAACTGGATTATCTTAACAAAGGAAGCTCAAAAGTGCAAATCATTTGCAGTAAAAATACTTAGTTTCATCATCACGTTTTCAACAGGCTTCCTAATTAAGCCCTACTTTTCTGGAGATATATAGAAAAGAGGCTTTTCTCTAGAGTATACATGTATCCTTATATATGGGTCAGAGGTAGCACTTTAAATTGTGCTTTTTATGTTTAGATGAAAGGGGATGGTTATTAAACTCTAAATGAACAATGCTGACAGGAGAAGAGCAACCGTGGTGAACTGTATTATCCACTAAAGCTCTAGAATGAATTGATTTATTAGCCCCTTACTTTCAAGTATATTCTTGAACAGCACTATCCAGTAGAACTTTCTGCAATGATGGAGCTGTTTTGTCTGTGGTCTAATTATGTCTAATACAGTAGCCAACAGCCACCTGTGACCCCTGAGCACTTGAGATGTGACTAGTGCTACTACCTGAATTTTAATTTAATGTTAATTTTAATAGCCATGGGTGCCTAGTAGCTATAGAATCAGTCACTGCAGCTCTAGATGCATGGGAAAGACTTTAATGACTTTAGTGGTATCTTCTGAAACACTGGCATAACATGAAGTAGACTAATCCTCAAACCAGAATGAAACCTCATTATTTGATGACACATAAACTGAACCAGGCTTTATATAAATATAAGATTTTATTTTATTTTATCTAAAACCTATATATTTTCTAAAATCATTGAGGTGGGAGAAAACTAAAACAAGGGACTGATGAGTCTCTCAGGTTTAGTGGATAATTTTTACTTAGGCTTGGCAGTCTTCCCCATAGGAATAGGGTTTTGACAAATATAATCGGACCTCTTGCAGTTAAGAAAGCACTGCATTTTTTTGGTAGTGTCCTTTCTAAAAATGTTCCTCAGCTGACCAGCACTACTGAACATATCATCAGGCATCCATTGCGCTAAATGATGGAAGGACTTCATATCTAAGCTACTGAAGAAGACTGTGAACTGCTGTGTGCACATTAGAGAACATATTAGCAGAAAACTCTGTCACCTGTTATCTGTATTTAGGCTCTCTTGTCAGTATGGTCTTACACCTGCCAGACTCTGGCCACTGGCATCTAGGAGACCAGCCCTTCCATCTGATGTAGAAGCAGAGATCAAGCTGTACTTCATTTCTCAGTGGAGAGCACAGATGATCCTAAGATTCTCCACACCGTTGTTACAAATGAAATTTAAAGCTAACATAGAGAGGGCAGGGACATTGAACCTAAAGTTGTTTTTTGTCATAACCTTTTAATGACCGCACACAAAAAACAGAAAGTTCAAGGCTGGTTAGTGAACTTGCATGAAGTCAGGTTTAAGGGACAGCTTAGGTTGATTGTTCAGGTAATACCAGCTTCCTAATAGAAAAGGCTCAGTGGGGGCACCTGGGTGGCTCAGTTGTTAAGCGTCTGCCTTCAGCTCAGGTCATGATCCCAGGGTCCTGGGATTGAGCCCCGCATCGGGCTCCCTGCTCCGTGGGAAGCCTGCTTCTCCCTCTCCCACTCCCCCTGCTTGTGTTCCCTC
>NW_027681134.1:0-375 GCF_054177405.1 Leptonychotes weddellii
TTGGTTTAAGGAGTACATTGTTGATTAAATCTATTGAATGGGTAGGAGTACCTTTAAATATGACAGGAGTTTTGTGAGAAGCATGTATGAGAACACTTCCAATCTGTACAGTTACTGAGATTATTAAATATAAAAGTAATCGTGAGATGTAAGCTGTATTTACTCCTCTATTCCTATAGTTTTATATATTAATTTTTTGTTTTCTTTTTTCCTATACATTGATGGTGACTGCTGACTAAGTATTACCCTTGGGCAGTTGGGGGAAATACTTAATTTTCTGATCGCAAAAGTTTAAAGACTGTGGTTATATATAGTCTTCTGTTAATCAAGTATTTTCTTGTTCTTCCTTTACAGTGGTATGTTCAAGCCACTTGT
>NW_027681135.1:0-375 GCF_054177405.1 Leptonychotes weddellii
GTACTTATGCAAAAATTTAAAAAATATTTTCTGAGGTTTATCACAGTTGTAGAAATAAAATACTGCTTTTAACAATAGTAGCAAAAGGGGCAGAAAATGGAATTGCTGATACCGCTGTGAGCTTACATGACATGTTAAGGTCGGCCGTGAGAAGGGCAGGCTGATACTGCAGTCCCTCGAGCAACCACTAAAAAGTAAAGCAAAAAAATGTAGAGCTAAAAAGACAGAAAAATAAACTAAATATAAAAAATTCTTTCCTGCCTTCTTTTAGACGGAGTAACAAAAGCAAAGAAGGACAGGTGGGAAAGGGAAAGGGGCGGAGGGGACAGCGGGCTCCCACCCGAGCTGTCAGAACGGCGCTAGAAGTGAGCAGAC
>NW_027681136.1:0-375 GCF_054177405.1 Leptonychotes weddellii
ATAAATTCTGAAGTTCTAGTTTGTCAACTGTATACTTCAATTAAAAAATTTCTTTAAGAGGAGGGGGGGAAAATGGCAGAGGAGTAGAGGACCCTATTCCAGCCGGTTCCGGGAATTGAGCTGGATATCTACCAGACCACTCTGAGCACCCACGAAACCAGCCTGAGATGTAAGAAGATCTGGATCTCTACAGAATATCGCAGGCAGTTGGTTTTGAGGTACAAAACGGGGAGCCGTGATTCCGCTGGCAGATATCAGAGGATAAACGGCAGCAGGAAGGTGCCTGGCCGTGGGGATCCTACACCGCCGGTGAGCGACAGCATCGCTCGCTGGGGACGGGCACAGACTCGCAGACCGGTGGCGGCAGGGAAAGGA
>NW_027681137.1:0-375 GCF_054177405.1 Leptonychotes weddellii
TGAAAGCTTTTCCTCTAATATCAGAAACAACACAAGGTTGCTTGCTTTCACCACTTCTATTCAGAATAATACTGAAAGTCCTAGACAGAGCAATTAGATAAGAAAAAGAAAGAAAAGAAAAGAAAGGAAAGGAAAAGGAAAGGAAAGGAAAGGACAGGACAGGAAAGGAAAGGAAAGAAAGGAAAGGAAAGGAAAGGAAGGGAAAGGAAAGGAAGGGAAAGAAAAGAAATAAAAGGCATGCAAAATAGAAAGAAAATAATAAAATTATCTCTGCTCATAGACAACATAACTGTTTATGTAGAGAACCCTAAAGATTCCTCAAAAAACTTGTTAGAGGGTGCCTGGGTGGCTCAATTGGTTAAGCATCTGCCTTTG
>NW_027681138.1:0-375 GCF_054177405.1 Leptonychotes weddellii
GAATCATGGAACACTACATCAAAAACTAATGATGATGATGATTAACATAACATAATGTTGATTTTTGACAAGAGTAACAAGAATACTCAGTGGGAAAAGGATAGTCTCTTTAATAAATGGTGTTGTGGAAACTGGATAACTACATGCAAAAAATGAAGTTGACTCATATACACCACACATAAAAATTAATTTGAAATGGATTAAAGGCCTATCTATAATATCTGAAACCATAAAACTCCTAAAACTCAGGGAAAAGAGCTACTTGACACTGATCTTTGCAATGATTTTTTTGTATATGACACCAGAAGCACAAGCAACAAAAGCAAATAAATAAGTGGGTTTATATCAAACTAAAAAACTTCTGCATAGCAAAGG
>NW_027681139.1:0-375 GCF_054177405.1 Leptonychotes weddellii
CTAATTTAAATAAGATGATTCAAATATATGTATCACTTAAAGCCTGCAAAATGCCATTTTTTATTGAGATAAAAATCACCATTTTAAAACGTATAATTCAGTGGCATCCTCGCAGAGTTGTACAACCATTAACACTATGTAACTACAGGACTGGTGTATTACACCAAAAAGAAAGCCCTGGTCTGTTAGCAGTTACTCGCAATTCCCCCTTCCTCCCAGCCTCTGGCAACCACAAATCTACTTTCAGTCTCTATGGATTTGCCTATTCTGGACACTTCATATAAATGGCATCAGGACAATATGTAACCTTTTGTGTCTGGCTTCTCCCATTTAACACGATGTTTTCAAGGTTCATCCACTTGTCCCATGAGTCAG
>NW_027681140.1:0-375 GCF_054177405.1 Leptonychotes weddellii
GAAGACTGTTTTCAGGGTCCCTGGGTGGCTCGGTTGGTTAAGCTTCTAACTCTTGATTTTGGCTCAGATCATGATCTCGGGATCTTGGAATCGAGCCCTGCATTGGGCCCCTCGCTCAGTGGGGAGTCTGCTTGAGATTCTCTCTCTCTCTCTCACCCTCTGCCCCTCCACCACACTTTAAAATAAATAAAATCTTAAAGACTTTTCAATTATTATGAACTCATTAATTCTACTGTGACAAAAAGCTTAGGCTGATATTGTTCATAAATACACAGAATTTAGAAAATGCAGTAGAAACAATGACATAAAACTTAGAAAAATGAAGTAGGTTGCGATTTAGCTCCTGTGGCCTCGTGGTCAAGGAATCCCGTACAC
>NW_027681141.1:0-375 GCF_054177405.1 Leptonychotes weddellii
CCCTCAATGAACATCTCTTTAAAGTACTGTGAAATCTCCCCCTCTCTCTCTCTCTCTTTTTTTTTTTTTTAACATATATTTGATACATACACTTGTGTGGAAAGCACCAGCATGTTGAAATGCTCTTTACTGATTGATTGGTCTCTTGCATGAGGATGCTTAGGAGAACTTCAGCTTACATGGGCTTCCTGATATCAGTGAGAATGGATAAAAAGAGGTTTCAGGAGGTAGTCGTAGGATTACTGTAAGTGGCAAATTTCCACCACTGGAATAAGTCAGCTCTCCATTTCTGCACCTCAGTCTAGTGATCAGAAATCTTAATCATCTAGCCATTTCACAGGATACCATACTTTAAAAGAGATCACACCTATGTTT
>NW_027681142.1:0-375 GCF_054177405.1 Leptonychotes weddellii
ATTCACAATCTGTAACACAGATAAACTATAGGAAGAAGCAAATATTGATTTAGGTGCTATTTGTTTCCTTTTTTTGGCGTGCATAAGTGAGGTCCCTTTTCTGGCTCTCTTATGATGTTCCCATTTGCCACCAGCGATTCTTAGATTGGACACATGACTTTGATGATCTTAGAGCTAAGACACTGATAATTCTGATCAGCTTAAACTTACGTATATGTTTTTAAGGGGGAAGAGTGGGAACCCTGGAGATTTGATATGATTAAAATAACTTAACATCTGTGTTCTTGATTTGTACCTTCAAATAATATCACCTACATTTTTAACCTCTAAATTGGTATGTATGTATCCTTTAGTTAATATGTTTACATTTTTACT
>NW_027681143.1:0-375 GCF_054177405.1 Leptonychotes weddellii
TTGGCCTGGGCTTGTCTAATCCTGGGCTCAGACCCTGGCACTCCAGGCCTTCTGCTTAGGAAACTCCAGAGCTTGAGGCTTTGAAAATCAAAACATCTCGGGTATCTTCCCTTGCACAGAGAGGTCTCCCTTGCACAGAGAGAAGAAACAAAGAGACACAAACAGGAATCTGGGCTGTACCTCTGTCCCCCACACGTTCCTTCACCCACTGGGCGGCCGCAGAGATGCTCTCTGTCTTGGTGACGTCCAGGATCACTGTCTCCAGCCTGTCTGACGTCTGGCCTCTCAGCTGCTGGGCCCCCTCCTCCGTCAGACACGCGGCCAGCACCCTCAAGCCTCGCAGGTCCAGCTGCCTGGCCAGCAGGTTCCCGAAGC
>NW_027681144.1:0-7440 GCF_054177405.1 Leptonychotes weddellii
CTTCCACGGACACGCTGGCCGTGGCGGAGAGCGAAGGCGAGCCTGCGTCGCGTGCGGTCACTACTAGAGCATAGTCCGCCACGCTCTCTCGGTCCAGGCCGCTGTCCAGCACCAGCGAATAGTAGTTCTTGAAGGTGGACACCAGCTTGAAGGGGACATGGGGTGTTAGTGAGCAGGTCACCTGCCCGTTGGCGCCGGAATCACGGTCGGACACGCTGATCAGGGCGATGACAGTGCCCACCTGAGCATTCTCTCTCACGGGGAGCGACAGAGAAGTGATGGTAATTTCTGGGATGTTATCATTTATATCTAGTATTTCTACCAAAACGGTACAATGACCTGCCATTGGAATATTCCCCTTGTCTATTGCCTCCACCGATATTTCATACAAATTATTTTCTTCGAAATCTAGTTTACGTCTTGTTCTAATTTCCCCACTGTTGGGATTTATGATAAATGCATGCAACACCGCAGGCGATACAGGCTTTCTAAATGAGTAGATTATGTCTCCATTCGTACCATCATCAAGATCTGTGGCATTTAGCTTAATCACTAATGTTCCGTTAAATGCGTTCTCTAACACTGTCACTTTATAAATATACTGGTCAAATTCTGGGGCATTGTCATTCACATCCAAAACTGTAATCAACAACTGAACTGTGCCGGTCAGCTCCGGTTTACCCCCATCATTGGCTGTCAATAATAAGCTATGCTCCTGAATTTGCTCTCTGTCCAGTGATTTCCTCAATACAAGTGACAACGAAGACATTTGTTCACGATTGTTTTGTGTGTCCAAAGCGAAATACTCGTTGGGATCAATTCGGTAGATCAAGGCCGAGTTTACTCCGATATCTGCATCGGATGCGCCATCTAGTGGAAACCGAGTTTCTGGGGGTCTAGATTCTGCAATGATTATTCTTTTCTTACTCTCAGGGAACACAGGCGGGTTGTCGTTAATGTCCTTCACCTCCACCTCCACGTGGAAAACCTGCAGCGGCCTGTCCACGATCACCTCCAGGTGGATGCTGCACTCCGCGCTCCGCCCGCACAGCTCTTCCCGGTTGATCCGAGAATTCACAAACAAAATGCCATTCTGCAGATTTACCTCCAGAAGGTCCCCGTGGCCTTTGGACGCCACCCGGAACAGGCGCGGCACCAGCTCCGCCAGCTCCAGCCCCAAATCCTGGGCGATGCGGCCCACGAAGGTGCCGTGTTTGGCCTCCTCCAGGACTGAGTAGTGAACCTGGCCACTCCCTGCTTTCCAGGCTGGGAGAAGCAGAAGCGACAGCAGCAGACTCTGGGCTCCTGGGCCTCCTCTCCAGGAGAACAGCATGGTACACGCAAAAGGATTCAAAGATATCTGAAGTATAAGTTATACCTTACCGCAAACTGACTCTTCACGGGCTCTGGGGGAGGATTCACTAGAGGTTTCCCATTATCTGCCAAATTTTCTGCAGGAAGGAGGAAGCGAGGGCACTTTCTGGGAAATGTTCTCAGTGAAGAGCGACACCATGTGCATGAATGTGTAACTGTAAAAATGATTAGGTCTTCACATTTTCCATTGATGTAGAGGGTTTTTTTGTTTTTTTGTCATTTCGTGATTTTTTTTTTCATTGCAAACACGTAATTGAAGATTAAATGTCTTTCTTTCCAGAAACAGTAAATCACTGTATTCTGCTCTGTATAGGATGCTAGTTGAGAATTGGTTGAGTTCCATTTTGCCACAAATATATTTTTGCAAGGGTAAAACTTTCATGCAGAGGTTTTTTTTAAGATTTTATTTTTAAGGGGCGCTTGGGTGGCTCAGTCGTTAAGCGTCTGCCTTCAGCTCAGGTCATGATCTCAGGGTCCTGGGATTGAGCCCCGCATCGGGCTCCCTGCTCCGTGGGAAGCCTGCTTCTCCCTCTCCCACTCCCCTTGCTTGTGTTCCCTCTCTCGCTGTGTCTCTGTCAAATAAATAAATAAAATTAAAAAAAAAAAGATCTTATTTTTAAGTAATCTCTACACCCAATGTGGGGCTCAAACTCACAACCCGGAGATCCGGAGTCACATGCTCTACTGAATGAACCAACCAGGCTCTCCCATGCAGAATTTTAAAAGAGGAATATTCAATATTCACTTTTGGAAACCAGTCTCCAGTTCTGCCTAACTTTGGTGGTTTCGGTTGGGAATGTCTTTTTCCTGTAATATTTATTTAGAACTGCTCACACAACAGCTATTAACTCCAAATGGAAATATAATCAATTATAAGAATAAAACAGATGATTGTGGAAAATATTAATAAGTGATATACCAGATGTATAAATATACCATATGTGTAAATTCCCCCAAATATGCATGTGAAATGTGGATAAAATATTTGTATTTAAAGGAAGTGTCCTGCCAATGTGTGTATGAGTTTGTATGTGAGCATGTTTGTGCATAAACACAGTAATTTAGATCATTAAGATATAACAATGCTTTGAATTTTTCTTTACATAAAAGATGCCAAGAACTAGCATCTTATGTATTTGATGGAATTTAAATTAATACCAATAGGTTAAACTTCCCTCTTCTCTTCCCCATCCCTGGGAATAACTTTACTATCATTTCAATTGACTCTGATTTTCCAAACATCAACAGGTAAGCAGAGATGTTAACACATCTTTTTTTTTTTTTTAAAGATTTTATTTTATTTATTTGACAGAGAGAGAGAGAGACAGCTAGAGAGGGAACACAAGCAGGGGGAGTGGGAGAAGGAGAAGCAGGCTCCCGGCCGAGCAGAGAGCCCGATGCGGGGCTCGATCCCAGGACCCCGGGATCATGACCCAAGCCGAAGGCAGACGCCCAACGACTGAGCCACCCAGGTGCCCCGATGTTAACACATCTTTAGCAAGAAAGAAAGGAAGAGAATATTACTTTTACCTATTGCTACAACTATCTTTACCAAGCCACAAAGTTCCAGGCAAAATAGTGCTATGAAAGATATAGTACAGCTCCAATAATTATCTTGCCTGTCCTGTGCACAACTCTGTAGGAAATAATAGTTGAGTTCATTTCTGTGTCTTTGCTCATCTCTGAAAATTTGAGTAGAGTATTTGATATTCTCTTACCCCCATCCTCCTCTCCTGTTACATTACTTTCATTAACATAACTTTACTTGTATCAGGGAACAGTTCCTTGATTATTTGTAGTTGTTCTTGTCTATCAAGCTCTGCCTTATTTCCCTTTCCACTCCACCTAGCCTAGATTACAGAGTCAACTATGTGAAATATGTCAGACACTCCAAAAGCACTCACCTACTTCTATTACTCGTCTAACATTTTCTTTAGCTTCCAACACACAGCCTAACTATTCATTTTCTCTCTCTTACTTAGCTTCTCCATTTAGGGATGTTACTTAACCATGATCACTATATTCTCTACAAGTTTACTCTCACCTTTACCTTGATTTGGACTTTCAAATGAATTCCTGATTAACTCTTTCCTCCTGCATACAGAGATTCTTCCATATTTTCTTCTCAAATTCCCAACCTCATTTCCACCATTTTTTTCTCAGATAATTTACACAGAGAGATAAATAATCAGATATGAACTTGATGGCTCTCTTCTTGTATCAACATTTTTCTTTCCCTACTAAAGAAAAATGATCCCCACTTTTAAAGTCAACCCTATGCTCTTAAAATATTATTCTCTTTTCTACCGCTTCCATATTTTTCACCTTTTTTTCTGTTTTCAAGTAGGCTCCACACCAGAACTCACAACCCTAAGATCAAGAACCTGAGATCAAGACCCAAACTGAGATGCAGTCAGATGCTTAGCCAACTGAACCATCCAGATGCCCCCATATTTTTCACCTTCAGCTTCATTTTTAAAAAAGATTTTATTTATTTATTTATTTATTTATTTATTTATTTATTTATTTATTTAACAGAGAGAGCAAGAGAGATAGAGAGCAAGCATGAGCTGGGAGAGAGGCAGATAGAGAAGGAGAATCAGATTCCCCGCTGAGCCAGAAGCCGGGACCCTGAACTCGATCCCAGGGCCTTGGGATCATGACCTGGGTGGAAGGCAGACGCTTAACTGACTGAGCCACCCAGACGCCCCTCATCTTCATCTTCATTCTTAATCTGCCTGTCTCATCTTCAGTATCTCCTTTTTTACTTGCTTCTTTTCCTCACACTACAAAAACACTCATGTGTCCATATATATGTATATACATATGTTTTTTAATATATATACACACACATACATATGTACACATATTATACACACACACATTTAAATTTGCTACTTCTTGGGGGGAAAAGCTAGTTCTGTTTATCCCTTCTCTTCACCTCAAACTTCTAACAGTTACTTGATGTACTGCACTTTGAGTTTTATTTCAACTGTCTGTTGCATAGCCTTACGATTTTAAGCCTACTATAGTGGGTTGAATGGTGACTCCCCTAAAAGATATGCCCACAATCTTAATCCCTGGAGCCTGTGAGTATTACTTTCTGTGGCAAATGATGTGATTTAGTTTAGGGTCCGGAGAGAAGGAGTTTAGCTTGGATTACCCAGGTGGGCCTTAAAGTGTTATCACATGTATCCTTATAAAGCAAACATATGGATAAGTAGATATGCAGAAAGGGAGGCAATGTGACCAGGGAGACAGAGATTGGAGTCGTGTAGCCACAAGCCAAGAAATGCTGATAGCCATCAGAAGGTGCAAGAGACAACAGATTTTCCCTTTGAGCTTCAGAGGGTACAGCCCTGCCAACATTTGGATTTTGGACTTCTGGTCCCCCAAATTGTGGGAGAATAAAATTTTGTTATCTTAAGCCACCCAGTTTTTGGTAATTTGCTACAGCAACCTCAAGAACGAACATACCTATTCACCTAACTTCTTTACTTGGACACGTTGTTCTCATTTTTTAATCTCTCTTTTCTGATTCTATCCTTTCATAGATTTTTTTCCATAAGGGAATTACTCCCAAATCTAGATCTATAATCTCCCCTGAGTTCCAGACCTGTATTTCCAATCACAGTGGCATTCTTTTAGAATCACAAGAGTAACATTTTATTAAATGTTTCTCTCCATTTGCTAGCTGGACAAACATACACAAACTATTTCTTCAACTGTATTCTGCATCTTGGTTAATGGCAATCTCATCCTCCTAGATGACCAAACTAAAAAAGTTAGTGTCATCCTGTTATTTGTCTTTCTCTTATCATTTGTAATGAATCATTCATTATTAGGTTGCTTCTACTTTGCTAATGCTTTTTGTACATGTTTCTTTCAATCCATTTTGACTGTCATGATATGTCTCCATTACTTGATACCTAGAATATTATAAAAAATTCTTTACTAGCTTTCTTACCTTCAGAATCTCCCCTGTTCCATCCCTCAAGTACACATTCACTAGAGCAAACTCTGCTCATTTATTCATACTTATCTCTCCATCAGTAAAACCTTCCAGTTGAAAAGTTATCTATCTTTCAAGGCACTCTTTAGTAAAACATGCCTAATCTCTGGAGCCCACCCACACTTCTACCTTGTAGGGAATCACCTAGGTGGTTTATTTCAGTACTGTATATGTATTCAAAAATTGCTGATTGGGGGCGCCTGGGTGGCTCAGTCAGTTAGGTGTCTGCCTTTGGCTCAGGTCATGATCTCAGAGTCCTGGGATCGAGCCCCACATCGGGCTTCCTGCTCAGCTGGGAGTCTGCTTCTCCCTCTCCATCTGTCTCTGCCCCCACTCGTGCTTGCTCTCTTTCTGTATCAAATAAATAAATAAAATCTTTTTAAAATTATTGATTGAACATATGCTATATTCCATGTTCTAAAACTAGAGATATGTAAGACAGTAGTAGGCAAAGGCAGGAAAGTTTAATTCCTTCACTACTAGGCTGAAGGATTTAAGCCTTTATTCTCCAGTCAGAGAAGCCTCTGGGTATTTTTGTGGAAAAAAATTACAAGATAGAATATATACTAAATGCACTTTAAAAGACTCAACTGGGGGCGCCTGGGTGGCTCAGTCAGTTAAGTGTCTGACTCGGTTTCCACTCAAGTCATGATCTCATGGGTCGCAGGATTGAGCCCCCTCATTGGGTTCCGGGCTCAGAGGAGAGTCTGCTTGAGATTCTCTCCCTCTGCCCCTCCCCCCACTTATGCACGTGCACTCTCCCTCTCTCTCAAATAAATAAATAAATCTTTAAAAATAAATAAAAGATTCAACTGATAACAGTGTCAGAGCAGTACTGTGCCATGATGGATTTGGGATCCTCTAAAACTGAGTTTGGGCTACTTCTCAGTACCTATTTTTGTCTTAAGCTTCAGGTTTCTCATCGGCAAAGTGACTGTGATAAATACTGTACTCGCACCATAGGGCTGGGGTTTTTTTAAGGTTTTATTTTTAAGTAATCTCTACACCCAAGGTGGGGCTCCAACTCAGGACCCTGAGATCAAGAGTCACATACTCCACCCACTGAGCCAGCTAGGAGCTCCAGGGCTGATTTGATAACTAGATGAGATGCTGCAATTAAAGATCTTAACACAGGTCCTAGAAAATAATGGGATCAGTAAGTATTACTATATTTTATTGAATTCAAAAGAAGTCATTAATTCTAAGATGCACCATTACTTATGTGCTACCAGGAAAGAAAAACAGCCAACAAAATTATTATAAACCATCAATTACAAGATGCATCCTGATTCAGGTGCATATTATAACATTTTAAATATGAAATTACTTTATTATATTTCATGTAAAGGATAGTACAGTAAGCAGCCAATCTCACTTAAAAGAAAGAAGGCACTCTGTGTGAACAATAACAAAATTATTCCTTAGAATTAACAACACAATTTTTATTATTGTTATAATATCTGAAGGTTATTGTGCTGAAATTAAAATGGTGATCAGGAGGATATTTTATAAGCTTATATGGAACGGTAAAGGAATCCAGTTAATGGTATCTGAACACTATTTGTACTAATCTTGCAAATATTCTCTGATCATAAAATTAAGTTCAAACTTACACTTAAGAGTTATCAAACACCTATGCAGTTTTTACTCTTTTGTACTAATATTTTTCAAGGCTAATAATTAATATAGGAAAAATGATAGAATAGGTAAGTTTAAAGTGTGGTGATCCAAAACCACTATTTCATCTATATATCTCACTAATACATGAAACTTCAAGTGAACTTTCAAATGAAAGTTTCAAATGAAGATGAAATACACAAAAAGTTCAAAATGACTGAGAATGATCATACCACAGAAGATGTTCCCTGGTTATAAGATAATACGAAGAAAAAAGAGAAGATGTATTTATACCCTAACAAAAAGTTAATAAAGGAAACAAATATACTTAAATTATATCAATGACTTACTTCACCGGAAGGGTTTGAACAATCTTCTCCTGACTGTGGAAGACAAGGACTGAAGGCCATGAGGTCGGTCTTGGGCGGGGGCGGGGG
>NW_027681145.1:0-375 GCF_054177405.1 Leptonychotes weddellii
CGCCTGGGTGGCTCAGTCGTTAAGCGTCTGCCCTCGGCTCAGGTCATGATCCCAGGGTCCTGGGATCGAGCCCCACGTCTGGCTCCCTGCTCGGCAGGAAGCCTGCTTCTCCCTCTCCCACTCCCCCTGCTTGTGTTCCCTCTCTCGCTGTCTCTCTCTCTGTCAAAAAATAAATAAAATCTTTAAAAAAAAAAAAAAAGATACCCCATTCTGATTGGCAGTCACTTCCTACTCATCCTATCCTCAGTCTCTGGCAACCACTTTTCTACTTTCTGTCTTTATGAATTTGACTATTCTGGACATTTCAAGTAAGTACATCATAAGTTACATGGTATTATTTTATGTCTAGCTTCTTTCATATAGTATGAAGTTTTC
>NW_027681146.1:0-375 GCF_054177405.1 Leptonychotes weddellii
TGTCAGGTATTATGCCTGGCCACCCCCAGCACCCGGGGGCGGGAACCCCTCCGTGACCCACAGAATGAAGAAGAGGCAATTCAAAGAGTCCTCTGTAGAAGAGCTTTCTGCTGAATAACTCTTGGAGGTCAAGGAATGATAATCATGTTTATTTCTTTAAAACACAGCAAACCCTTGGGGCGCCTGGGTGGCTCAGTTGGTTAAGCGACTGCCTTCGGCTCAGGTCATGATCCTGGAGTCCCGGGATCGAGTCCCGCATCGGGCTCCCTGCTCGGCGGGGAGTCTGCTTCTCCCTCTGACCCTCCTCCCTCTCATGCTCTCTGTCTCTCATTCTCTCTGTCTCAAATAAATAAATAAAATCTTTAAAAATAAATA
>NW_027681147.1:0-375 GCF_054177405.1 Leptonychotes weddellii
TAAGCGACTGCCTTCGGCTCAGGTCATGATCCTGGAGTCCTGGGATCGAGTCCCGCATCGGGCTCCCTGCTCGGCAGGGAGTCTGCTTCTCCCTCTGACCCTCCTCCCTCTCATGCTCTCTGTCTCTCATTCTCTCTGTCTCAAATAAATAAATAAAATCTTTGGGAAAAAAAAATAATAATAATATTTTCCGAAAAATAAACGTATTTATTTTTATTTCAAGAAAATAAATTTCTGTTGTTAGCAGCCCAGTTTGTGGTATTGCAACAGCAGGCCGAGCGGATGAACGCACTGGAGAAACAGGGACAGGCAGGAGGGCTGGGTGCAGAGCGCCCTTAGGCTCTTGCTCAGTCCTGTGTCTTTTACCTGACCTGG
>NW_027681148.1:0-375 GCF_054177405.1 Leptonychotes weddellii
TAATCCCACAATAATATGGTAAATTAATATTCAGCAAAACAGGAAAGAATATGCAAAGGGAAAAAGACAGACTCATCAACAAATGGTGTTGGGAAAACTTGGCAACAACATGCAAAAAAAAAGAAAGAAAGAGAAAGAAAGAAAGAAAGAAAGAAAGAAAGAAAGAAAGAAAGAAAGAAAGAAAGAAAGAAAGAAAGAACGAAAGAAAAGAAAAGAAACTGGAGCACTTACTTACACCATATACACAAATAAATTCAAAATGGATTAAAGACCTAAATGTGATATGAGATTGAAACTATAAACTATAAAATCTCTAGAATAGAACACAGGCAGTAACTTCTTTGAAATTATCTGTAGCAATTTCTTACTAGCTAT
>NW_027681149.1:0-375 GCF_054177405.1 Leptonychotes weddellii
CTGCCCCCAGCCTTCATCCAGGGCATTTGCAGGACCACATCCTGTTCCTTAGCTTCTTTTATCATCCAGATTGTATCACACGTTTCTTACTGGAGTCCAGGCAATGGAAAATAAACAGACTCACATCTGGGGAATCAACACAGCAACAGTGGCAAAACACACCACCACGAAAGGGCAAAACATAATGTCTGTCACAGGAGTGCAGCAACAGAGGACACGTCAGGAGCTCAGCTCACTGGTGGGAGCTGCTATGTTGGCGTTTCTTTCTGCCTCAAGTTCAGAAACAAGCTGGACTATCTCAGGGTGACTGAATTTTCCGTGGAATCATAGAAGTCCTGCAGCCTCCCAGGTTTGCTCTCCAGGTTCTCATACTCG
>NW_027681150.1:0-375 GCF_054177405.1 Leptonychotes weddellii
AACTATGCTTCTAAATGCTAGTCAGAGCATGTGAGAGCAAAGTCTGTGGCAGTTTGCTGAGACTCATAGTGATAAGTTAAAGCATCTTACTGGTATTCATCAAGGATGAAAAGTGAGACATAGTTTTAAATACAAATGAGAAATTCACTTAGAAAAACAAGCGGTGCTTTTGAGGTAGCTTTTGAAATTAATACACAAAGTAAGATGGTGGGGGCAAAAAAATTATTTGGAAAAAATTAGTTTAGAATTTTTGGATTTATCAAAACATAATCTACCAACTCCTGGAATCTAGAAAGCGCAAGAGACACATACAGAAGGTAGAGATGGGTACATCAAGTCAGAATGATGTTGACATGAGTTGGATTCCTCAGGAAA
>NW_027681151.1:0-375 GCF_054177405.1 Leptonychotes weddellii
TTTTATTTATTTGACAGAGAGATTGACAGCGAGAGAGGGAACACTAGCAGGGGGAGTGGGAGAGGGAGAAGCAGGCTCCCCGCTGAGCGGGGAGCCCGATGCGGGGCTCGATCCCAGGACCCTGGGACCATGACCTGAGCCGAAGGCAGACACCCAACGACTGAGCCACCCAGGCACCCCAAGAACCTCTATTCTTAAATGCCTCCTTGATTCAGGTCTTAGAGCAAAGACCCTGGGGTTGGGGTTATTAGATGCTTGAGGGACCCTGGCATAGTCTAATCCTCACATCCACTCTATTCCTGCTGAGGAGATTTCTGTTGCTCCTACTAGCTCCTACGTAGGGGTCACTCTATGTCCTTCCGCACATCCATAGCA
>NW_027681152.1:0-375 GCF_054177405.1 Leptonychotes weddellii
GGGGAACCCTGTTCCCTGCCGTGCTCTCTACCTGGAGGATCAGCTGCGGGGTGGGTGGAAACCAGCTTCAGATGGCGGGCAGGAGACCCACCCTCCCCTTCCCTGGACTCCCGCCAGATGCATGAGCTTGGGGGGAAAAGGCACAGGCCACATCGTAGAAGGGGATGAAAGGATGCAGGCAGACTCGATTCATGAGTCAGAGTTTTGCAAAAACACAGAACAGTAAGGTGTGGACAGGGACATGGAGAGATTTATTTGATTGCATTGGCTCATATAACTCTGGAGGCTGGAGAGTCCCAATTCTGCAGGGTGGACCAGCAGGCGAAGGCCCAAGGAAGAGCTGATGCTGCAGCCAGAACCTAGAGACCCTATGGG
>NW_027681153.1:0-375 GCF_054177405.1 Leptonychotes weddellii
GAAACAAACAAAAAGCCTACTTCAGAGCTGCAGTAATCAAGACTGTGTGGCACTGGCATAAAGAAGGGTACATAAACCAATGGCATAGAACTGAGAGTCCAGTAATAAATTGATATGTTTATGGTCAATTGATTTTCAATGAGGATGCCAGGAAAACTCAATGGAGATATAATAGTATTTTCATCAAATGGTGCACAGAAAACTGGGTACCACATGCAAAAAGAATGCAATTGGACCCCTACAGAACACTATATAAAAAAATTAATGTATAGTATGGATCAGACCTAAATATAAGCGTCAAATCTATAAACCTCTTAGGAGACTGCTTGGGTGTAACTTTGTGACTCCATCTAGGCAATGGTTTCTTGGAATGAC
>NW_027681154.1:0-375 GCF_054177405.1 Leptonychotes weddellii
ATTCTCCCCCAGGAAAATTTAAATCCTTCCAGCTTAAACAGAACTTAAATCTCATTAGAGAGTTTGCAATGCTAAGGCTTAATTGTCAGGAAAAATGAATGATCTTTCATCTAAACATATTTGTGGGAACTTAAGAGAACACAATTGAGCTACAGATAAACTCTTGCTGCTCAAAGTGTGGGATTTGCAGCATCTGGGATTATTAGAAATGCAGAGTCTCAAACTTCACCCTAAAAGTATCAAATCAAAATCTGACCTTTCATAAGATGTGGTGATTTGTGTGCACAACCTACCTTGAGAAGCACAGATTATACCTTTCTGAGGTCTCAGCTAATAGAAGACCTGGCACACAACTTCTCAAGTGGATGATCTCCA
>NW_027681155.1:0-14680 GCF_054177405.1 Leptonychotes weddellii
GAACAAAACCATACACTAGAGATTTAGGGTATATTTGATCTGTTAGAAGAAACTATCTCAAAATTTTAAAGAGAGAACAACTTATATATATATGCCAAAAATAAGGGTAACTACTATGAAGGGATAGAATATGACTCTAAAAATGAAAAATAAAAATATTTTTTAAAAAAGGGATTGATAAGATGTTGGCTGAAAAAGGGAAAAAGAAAAATTAAAAAAAAAAAAGACAGTTTAAAAAAAATTAACTTTGAAAGACTAAAGAATCATGGTAAAAAAACCATGGATTCTATGTGCATTATTCCGCTAGTGCTGGAGTTCTGCCGTTCTCATTGATCGGTAAAGTTGGTCTTGGCTGGCTGTTCTTGCTGATCTTCTGGGGGAGGGGCCTGTTGCCGTGGTTCCCAAATGTCTTTGCTACAGGTGGAATTGCCCCCCTCTTGCCCATCCCGGCTAGGTAATCTGCTTGGGTTTGCTCTCAGGAGCTTTTGTTCCCTGCAAGCTTTCCATAAAGCTTTGGAGGCCGAGAGTGAAAATGGCGGCCTCCCAATCTCCGCCCCGGAGGAGCTGGAGGAGCCGAGAACTCAGGGCCCCGCTCCTCAGTGCACCCCCAGAGAAAAGCCGTCAGTCACTTCCGTCTCCCCGGTCTCCGGCCGCACTCTGTGCTCACCCGGCCTGTGACCGAGTGTTTCTATCTCTGGCACCTGACTTGGTGGGGATTCTTGAAACCCAGCAGATCCCTGCGGTACACTCCCGCGCTGCTCCTCCAGGGGAGGAAGGTGAGTTTCCCCGGATCTGCCGCTTGTTGCGTCCCTGCTGGAGGAGCAGTGGCCCGACTGTGCTGCGGATCACAGTTTATGGCAACCCTGAGCTGAGAGCCCGCTCCTCTTCTCTGTCTCTGCAGGCGGCTTCCCCGCTCCGATACCTGGGAGCTCTGCCGCACTCAGGCACCCCAGGTCTTTCTGTGACCCCAATGGTCCTGAGACCACACTGTCCCACGAGGGTTCCACCCACCACTTAGGCACTGGAGCGATGTCCCTCAGCGGAGCAGACTTCTAAAAGTTCTGATTTTGTGCTCCGCGGCTCTATCACTTGCCAGAAGCGGCTGTCGGAGGCCCCCTCCCCCGCCGCCTATCCTCCCAAATATCGCCTCAGATTCACTTCTCCGCACGTCCTACCTTCCGGAAAGTGGTCGCATTTCTGTTCAGAGAGTTGTTTCTATTCTTTTCTTCGATCTCCCGTTGAGTTTGTAGGTGTTCAGAATGGTTTGATCCCTATCCAGCTGAATTCCTGAGACCAGACAAAATCCAGGTCTCCTACTCCTCCACCATGTAGAGTCTGTTTCTTGGTTTGTCTCTTTCTCTATCTCTCTTTTTTTTACTTTGCTTGTTTGTTTTGATCTTAAATTCTCCATATGAGTGAGATCATATGGTATTTGTCTTTTCTGACTGAGTTCACTTAGCATTATACTCTCTAGCTCTATCCATGTCCTTGCAAATGGCAAGATTTCATTCCTTTTAATGGCTGAATAATATTCCATAGTGTGTGTGTGTGTGTATGTGTATATATACACACACACCACATCTTTTTTATCCATTCATCTATTAATGGGCACTTGGGCTACTTCCATAATTTGAATATTGTAAATAATGCTGCTATAAACATAAGGGTGTTATGTATCCATTCGAATTAGTGTTTTTGTGTTTTTTGGGGTAAATACCCAGTAGTGCAATTACTGGATCATAGGGTATTCTGTTTTCAACTTTTTGAGGAACCTTCATACTGTTCTCCATGGTGGCTGCACCCGTTTGCATTTCTACAAATAGAGCATGAGTGCTTTTCTCCACATCCTCACCAATACTTGTTGTTTCTTGGGTTTTTGATTTTAGCCATTCTGACAGGTATGAGGTGATATCTCACTGTAATTTTGATTTGTATTTCCCTGATGATTTGTGATGTTGAACATCTTTTCATGTGTCTGTTGGCCATTTGTATGTTGTCTTTGGAGAAATGTCTGTTCATGTCTTCTGCCCATTTTTTAAACTGGACTGTTTGTTTTTTGGGTGTTGAGTTGTAGAAGTTCTTTATATATTTTAGATACTAACCCTTTATCAGATATGTCATTTGCAAATATCTTCTCCCATTCTGTAGGTTGTCTTTTAGTTTTGTTGATTGTTTCCTTTGCTCTACAGAAGCTTTTTATTTGGTGTAGTCCCAATAGGTTATTTTTTCTTTTATTTCTCTTACCTCAGGAGACATATCTAGAAAAATGTTGCTACACCAATGTTAGAGAAATTATTGCCTGTGTTCTCTTCTAGGATTTTTATGGTTTCAGGTCTCACATTAAAGTCTGTGATCTATTTTGAATTTATTTTGGGTTGTTAGAAAGTGGTCCAGTTTCATTCTTATGCATGTAGCTGCCCAGTTTTCCCAACATCATTTTTTGAAGATATTTTTTCCCATTGGATATTCTTTCCTGCTTTGTCAAACACTAATTGACCATATAATTGTTGGTTTATTTCTGGGTATTCTATTCTGTTCCATTGATCTATGTGTCTATTTTTCTGCCAGTACCATACTGTTTTGATTACTATAGGTCTGTAGTATAACTTGAAGTCTGGAATTATGATATCTCCAGTTTTGTTTTTCTCTTTAAATATTGCATTGGTTATTTGGGATCTTTTATGGTTCCATACAGATTTTAGAATTGTTTGTTACAGTTCTGTGAAAAATGCTGGTGGTATTTTGTAGGGATTGCATTAAATCTGTAGGTTTCTTCAGGTAGTATAGCCATTTTAACAATATTTGTTCTTCTAATACATGAGCATGGAATGTCTTTTCCTTTCTTTGCGTCATCTTCGATTTCTTTCATCAGTGTTTTAGAGTTTTCAGAGTACAGGTCTTTCATTTCTTTGGTTAGGTTTATTCCTAGGTACCTTATTCTTTTCAGTGCAATTGCAAATGCACTTAATTTCTTTTTCTGCTGTTTCATTATTAGTGTATAGAAATACAACAGATTTCTGTACATTGATTTTGTATCTTGCAACTTTACTGAATTAGTTTCTCAGTTCTAGCACTTTTTTTGGTGGACTCTTTCAGGTTTTCTATATAGTATTGTGTCATCTGTAAACAGTGCAAGTTTGGAGGTCTTTTATTTCTTTTTGTTGTCTGATTGCTGAGGCTAGGACTTCCAGTATTATGTTGAATAAAAGTGGTGAGAGTGAAAACAGTAATGTAGGTTCCTCAAAAAGTTAAAAATAGAGCTACCCTGTGACCCACCAATTGCACTACTAGGTATTCATCCAAAGAATACAAATATAGTGATTCGAAGGGGCTCATGCACCCCACTGTTTATAGCAGCAATGTCCACAGTAGCCAAACTGTGGAAAGAGCCCAGATGTCCATTGACAGATGAATGGGTAAACAAGATGTGGTATATATATGGTATATATAATGGAATAGTACTCAGCCATCAGAAAGAATGAACTCTTGCCACTTGCAATGATGTGGTTGGAACTAGAGTGTAGTGTGCTAAGTGAAATAAGTCAGTCAAAGAAAGACAAATACCGTATGACTTCATTCGTATATGGAATTTAAGAAATAAAACTGATGAACATAGGAGAAGGAAAGGAAAAATAAAATAAGATGAAAACAGGGAAGTAAACCGTAGGAGACTCTTAACTCTACGGAACAAATGGAGTGGCTGGAGGGGACATGGGTGGGGGAATAGGGTAACTGGGTGATGGGCATTAAGGAGGGCACTTGATGGAATGAGCACTGGGTGTTACATGCAACTGATGAATCACTAAATTCTACCCCTAAAACTAATAATACACTATATTTTAACTAACTTGAATTTAAATAAAATAAAATTTAAAAACGGCGAGAGTGGACATCTTTGTCTTATTCCTGACCTTAGGGGAAAAATTTTCAGTTTCTCCCCATTGAGTATGATGTTCACTGCAGGTTTTATTAGACCTTTATTATGTTGAGGTATGTTCTCTCTAAACCTATTTTGTTGAGAGTTTTTATCATGAATGGATGTTGTACTTTGTTAGATGTTTTTTCTGTATCTATTGAAATGATCATATGGTGTTTATCCTTTGTCTTATTGATGTGATGTATCATGTTGATTGATTCACAAATATAGCCTTTGTTTTAAAAGTTACCTTAAATGCCTGAAGCCAAAAGTAAAATATATATACCCCCCACCAAAAAAATACACTTCTAGTTTTTGCAGATTGGTTGTTTGCAGATTGGATGCTTAGCTAGGCTTTTATTAATTCTGCTTTAGCTTTCAGTCCCTGAATGAGTGGAGCATGAAGTACAGCCAGAAGTGAAAGACTGGGGTATTGTATGGCCCTTTCTGAATATGCAACCCATCCTGAGCATGCACGTGGAATTCTTGATTTCCTGGCATATGCAGGAGCTTTTAAAAGGCCTTTCCCCCAATTTCTCTACTTTTCCAAAGGCTTCCTTCCCCACGTTTTTGGTCTTTCTATTGTTTGCCCTCGGTTTTGCTCTTACGTGCTTTTGGCAAATGCCCAAATGCCCCGCCTTGCTCCACTCCCTCGGGGAGTCACTGGACAGATCCAAACACACATCCTCAGTTCCTTGTGAATAGAGTCTGCATTGCTCCCTCTGGCACTAGCAACCTGCACCAGGAATTCATAGTGCCGTCTTCATGACCACCAGCAATCTGGAGAATGGGAGACAGTAAGCAGGAAATTTAAAATGCCACAACACTCTCTTATTGCAGCGGAGGAGCTTCTTTCTTTATTACGCTTTCCTCGGGTTGTTGTAAGTTTTTGGCCAGATTTTACACTTCACTGTGGAGGTTGATTCTGACAGTTTTGCCAGTTGTTCTTGTGGAGCGACAGAGCCCTGATGTCCCCTATTCCACTATTTTTAGTGACTTTGCTGCTCTCATTTTCTTAAAATTACTAATTTGTACTCATATAAAGAACTCAGTCTCCTTTAGATACTGATTTTAATAATATATCAATCTAATGCATATGTAAACAGGAAAATGTAAGCCAGCTATATTGCTTAAGATATTTCTACACTTCACATTCACTGCCTGCCTGCTCTGAACCACTTTTCAATTCAATCTTTGATGTTTGGGCTTTCTACACAACACTGCTCTCTGTTCCCCCTGGAGAGTTTATGATCTAGAACTTTTTTTTAAAAGATTTTATTTATTTATTTGACAGAGAGAGACACAGCGTGAGAGGGAACACAAGCAGGGGGAGTGGGAGAGGGAGAAGCAGGCTTCCCGCCGAGCAGGGAGCCCGATGCGGGGCTCGATCCCAGGACCCCGGGATCATGACCTGAGCCGAAGGCAGACGCTTAACGACTGAGCCACCCAGGCGCCCCAATCTAGAACTTAAACTACTTAAACTACTGTCATCCCCAGGACTTCACGCCAAGCCTGTGACAAACATCATAACTGACACACTGGCCAATAGTGACGGTCATATGAATCCCAATTTCAACAAAATATGAAGAAATATACATCCAACAATTGGCAGTATGTGGGATGTATTTTTCTTAGAGACCAGATGAGGAAATGATTAATTTGGCTAACATGGGACACAGAAAGCAACAGCAGAACACCATTTTGGGAGGGCTAGAGAGTTGATGGAAGGATCTGGCCAGCCAAGCAGTAGTGGAAGAGCCCTGTCAGCAGAACCATCAGCATCACACGCAGGAGACCAGGCAGGTCTCTCGGATATTCAGAGTTGAGTCACGTGTCAGTTGCTTGTGGTAGGAAATGGATTTAAAGAAGTGGGCAGTGGAAGGTTCATGCTTGGAAAGTGAAACACTATTGTCTTGGCCAAGGACTTTTCAGAAGATTCTGAGGAACGGAGTAATGTGATGACATCTTCCTCTTCAAAGATCTCTTGGAGACCTTGTGAGGAATGGATTGCATGTGGAGGACAGATTGTGAGATCTGTGGCTCTGTGGGTGAGCAAGTGTGACAGAAGTGCCATCGAGGGGGTGGCTGAGGAGCTGGGCTGTGGTAGGGAGGAGGGAGACAGGATCAACAAGTGTAGGCTGACTGGGGGATAAGTCCACTTGACAAGACAGGTTGGGAAGGCAAACCACTTCTCCTTTGTGTTTTTATTATTGGGAACGTGAGCAAATATATGGCAGGTTAGACAACTGACCCACATAATCAAATACCTGTTCTCAGCTCTGGCTACTGTTTAATCTGGGGGCTCAGTCTCACAAATTACAGAGGCTGAAGTGAATGCAGAAATGTTTACCTATCACAGTAGGTTTTTAATAAAATACATAGGATTTAACAGCACCAGGGATATAACCCCAATGCACATGGACCTTGTGTTGTTACTATGTTGGCCCTTGTCTTGCCTTTTCAAAATTAATACATTTGGAATAAGGTTTATCCAAGAAAGTCTGTATTTGTAACCTCACTATTGTCTAACATAAAACACGTAAAAATATACCATGTAGTTAAAATTAGCCCTAAGGGAGGTTAACAAAATATATAATGTGATAGTTGAGAAGAATAATCTGAAGAGGGCACTAAAGTCAGCCAAGTTTCTTTCCTCTTCAAACTTCATTTTTACATTTTAGATAGCACTGTTCACAAAACATTTGTACTAGACTTTAATTGGGAGGAGACCTGTTCTTGTTTCACATCTTGTGCCATATGAAGTGTGGCAAAATGATCCCTCATTAGAACTGAGTTATGGTCACTGTGTTATGAACCTGTGTTCATAGGAGGAGGAAACCCACGTACTAGAGCATACTGAACATTTTAAGCATTTTCAGCCTCCTGGATTTCTAAAAGACTGATGTGTTTAGAAAGTCCACAGGCAGTGGACTTCATCTAACATCTCAACTGTGCTCAACATAGATGTGTCCTCATAAACATGGGGAATCTAAAGCCTCCAATGTTTTACAGGAATGCTTTCTTACTTGATGCCTTCCTTTTGGCAGTTCTGCTCAGAATACCAAAAACTCAAGAAGGCTCAAGTAATTACTTGAAACAGATCCCTAACAATGAGAAATGATGAACAACTCAGTATTTATCTTGAACAAATTTATAGTAGAGCTAGGAAAGGGCAGAAAGTAGAGATTTCAAGAACGGACTATGAACTACCATCAAAAAAACTAAACTGTTTATTATTTTTAAAAAAGTAATTTGCCCTAAAATGTCACAACAGAGCCATACTTTGCTGGTCTATGACCTCTCCTCTAAGTCCTTCTGGAAAAAGGAAGAAAATATTGAAATCTAAAAGTGATTATTAATTAGTGCATAATACATTTTAAAAATGTTGGCCTAGCATCTCTTTCAAGCTCAATCCTAATCTGATATCTGAATCTACTAATCTCATTGAAGTTTTATGAGAATATAGTTCCTCTCTATATTCATTTTACATCCTCTAATTGATTGGAGAGGGCTTCAGTAGTGTTTCTATGGGTTCATAAATAAATAAGAACTAAGAAATTAGTCTGGGTATGCATGAGCCCACACTACATGTGTCACTCGGCTTTACCCTTCATAGGAAATTAATCAGTAGTGTAACATCAACACCGTGTGCCCTCTCCAAGCAATTCTAAAGCAACGGGTTTGTCCTTGTAGGAAACCTTTTAAATATCCATAGTACATCATTAAGAAATTACCTCTGGAATTGACTGCAGAAACTCCGGTGCAATTTGTGGAGCATTAGGTGTTTGGACATAAAGTCTGGTAGTGAGAAGCCTAAGCCAAGCATAGATGTGAGATGGAGGCCATGTTTGAATAGGGGCAGTGATTTAATAAATGGAGTTGACCAGAAATGCTTGCTCCAAATTTAGAGAAACTTAATGAAGAAAATCAATCCATACTGTGTTTTCATGCATTTTACAGTATGAAGAGCTAGCAATTTAATACTCTATCAGAGCTGCAAGTACAAATCTTCTTTCTCCTAAAGACCCAACTGCTTTAGATTCAAAAGAACTTCTCCGGAATACTGAGCGGAGAAAAAGAGCCCGAAACTAAAAATAGAACTGGAGCAGGACACCGCCGCGAGATGGCACTGCTTTAGAAGGGCTAGAAGGGACCTCAGCGCGTGGGGAGCGCGGGGCCTCGGGTCCGCGTTGCTCTGCGGGGTTCCAGCCCGCCGTCGGGCCTGGTCGGGCTTGCGCGCGCTGGAACCTGTTGCTTTTAGGGCGGCCGGCAGCTCAGACCTGTGTCGTGACTCCTCTCCCATTTGCTGCGCTTCGCAGTCCCTGCGGCCTGGAAGTTCCAGCTGCGACACCGAGCTCTGACCCCCAGGGCCTTCGACCCAGATGAGACGGGCCAAATCGGGCCCCGAATTCCTGGAAACGTGCGAAGCAGCACTCCCCCCCGCCCCGCGCCCTCCCCGCCGCCCAAGCCGCGGACCAGGGTCCCTGGGACGGGAGCCGTGGCTGGAGAACGTAACCAGGCTCTGTCCTCCGCGCCAGAGCCACCCTCCCCGTTTGGGCTCCCTCTGACGATGGGAACCCGCCCGGGACACGCGCGCCGCGGCCAAGTCCAGGTTTTGATTTCACTGCCGGCTGCGAGAGCGAAGAGTCTCCAAACACAACAAACAGGAAGGAGAGAAGGAGCCGGAGTGTGGGCAGAGGGAGGGTCATTCCCAGCAGAGGCGCAAGGGCCGGGCCGGGCCGGGGGCGGGGAGGAAGCAGCGCCCCTTCCCCTCCCGCGCGGCCGGGGGTGGGGGCGCGGGAACAGCGGAGAGTACGGCAGCGGCGGCGGGGGGTGGGGGTGGGGGGCTTGAGGGCGGCTCCGGGGCCGGGCGGAGTGCTCGGGGCGGGGCGGGGTCTCCCTGGACGCTGCCGCCCGCAGCCCCCCTCTCCGCGGCCCCGGGGCGCCCCCGCGGTTCTGGAGCCGGGGCGGGGCTTGCGCGTCAGCTCGGGCTAGAAAAGGCGGCGGGGCCCGGCCCAGCGAGGTGACAGCCGTGCTCGGACAAGGAACCTGGCTCGACGCCGCCATGAGCGCCGCGCTCTTTAGCCTGGACGGCCCGGCGCGCGGCGTGTCCTGGCCCGCGGAGCCCGCACCCTTTTACGAGCCGGGTCGGGTGGGCAAGCCGGGCCGCGGGAGCGAGCCGGGAAGCCTCTCCGAGCCAGGCGCCGCTGCCCCTGCCATGTACGACGACGAGAGCGCCATCGACTTCAGCGCCTACATCGACTCCATGGCCGCCGTGCCCACCCTGGAGCTGTGCCACGACGAGCTCTTCGCCGACCTCTTCAACAGCAACCACAAGGCGGGCGCGGCAGGCGCCGCTGCCAGCGCCCTGGAGCTGCTGCCCGGCGGCCTCGCGCGTGCCCACGGCCCGGGCACAGCTGCCCCGCGTCCGCTCAAGCGCGAGCCCGACTGGGGAGACGGCGACGCGCCCGGCTCGCTGCTGCCGGCGCAGGTGGCCGCGTGCGCGCAGACCGTGGTGAGCCTGGCGGCGGCCGCACAACCCACACCACCCACGTCGCCCGAGCCGCCGCGCTCCAGCCCCGGGCCGAGCCCTGCTCCTGGCCCGGCCCGGGAGAAGAGTGCGGGGAAGAGGGGCCCGGACCGCGGCAGCCCGGAGTACCGGCAGCGGCGCGAGCGCAACAACATCGCGGTGCGTAAGAGCCGTGACAAGGCCAAGCGGCGCAACCAGGAGATGCAGCAGAAGCTGGTGGAGCTGTCGGCCGAAAACGAGAAGCTGCACCAGCGCGTGGAGCAGCTCACGCGGGACCTGGCCGGCCTCCGGCAGTTCTTCAAGCAGCTGCCCAGCCCGCCCTTCCTGCCGGCCGCCGGGGCCGCCGACTGCCGGTAACGCGCGCCCCGGGGGCGGGAGAGACTCAACCAACGACCGATACCTCAGACCCGACCGGCCAGGGAGCGGAGCGCGCCCCGCCCGGACGCCGCGAGAGCCGCTCGGCGCCGGCTGCAGTTTCTTTGGGACGCGGGAACGAAGGAACCTACAGCCTGGACTTAACCACCACTGAACTTCGAGAGAAGCTATATGTGTTTATTTTCCCTTAAATTATTTTTATAATGGTAGCTTTTCTACATTTTATTCCTATTGATGCAGCTAAGGTACATTTGTAAGAAAAAAGACTTTTCAGACAAATCCTTTGTATTGTAGATAAGAGGAGAAGACCGAGCATGCTCACTTTTTTTTATATTAATTTTTACAGTATTTGTAAGAATAAAGAAGCATTTAAAACCACCCGATTCCGGTATTCACAGTGACTCCTGAACGCTGGTTAGCCCCCAGGACCTCGCTGGGGAAGGGCATGCAGCAAGGCACCGGGGAGGCCGCGGGACCCAGGTGTGTGTCCATGAGGGGGAACCAAGGTCCCTAGAAGAGGGGGTCTGCTTTGCTTTTGAAGCCAGCCACGGTCTACCTACAAATGTTACTTATCTGCCTAAGATTGGCGAAGCACGACTAAGCTTATGTTAAGCTAGCAGCTTTCTGGTGGAAGGTGCTCCCAAAGAAGTAGCCAGACTCGGGGAGGGGGCTGGCTGGCCGACTGTCCCTGAGCTGATTTAGGGGCTCTATGAAGAAGAGCTGAAGGGCGCCCTAATTTTAGTTGGCTGCTCGAGGGGTAAGGGGGTAGTGGAGGGCTCTGGTTATCCGAAAAGCATGTCTGACTCATCTTTGGCTTTCATGGGACTTTGCTTTCACTTTCCTCAGTCTTAGGTACTGCTTCGAATACATTTTCTCAAAAGTGGGTATGAAGTACAAAGTAGTCCTGTTGTAGTAGATGCAAAGGACAGTCAAAAAGCTACTCAAAACCGGCTATCTTGCCAGTCATTGTAATGTTTCAAAGCTGAATCAGGACAAATAAAGTCGTTTGCCTTTCTTCCAGTTAAAGTGGGTACTAGGCACCCTTTCTTGCTCTGGGCTCCTAGGTCTATATTGTGTAATTAACCATGGCCTGTCATGATTGATTTTAAGGGAGGAAACAATCTTCATTGTCGAAAGATAATTTATTCATCATTTTATGTTAATTTAAATCTCTGCCAACAAAGCAAACGATAAGCAATCACTCCTCTTGAATCTGTTATCTTGGCTCTCTGTGCACAGTACCCAGCAAGATTAAACAGGCCTATCTAGAGTGAGCTATCTATACCTCTGTGCAGTATGGTGATAATCACACCGGGTAACTTATCTATACTTTATGGGTAACCGTTCTACCTCTGACACAGTTTCCCAGAACATTTTCCAAAAAATAAATATTAGACTGCAAAATGCTTAAGTTGGACATGTACTGTGTAGAACAGTAACATTACAATTTAGGACAAATGTCTCAGCTTTGCAGGGTATTCTTTGGGACAATGTTGAATAACTACAAGAAAAACATGTTGAATCATGGTAAAATTTAAACACTTAAAAAATTACAAGTGAACGAAATTTTTTTCTTGCTGTTTTAATATTATTGACTAAGATGAAATACAAAATGAAGACCTCAGGCTTATTTAAGTTTTAATAGCATGTTCCTAAATTTGCAAAAACTAGAAAAAATTATTTTTGTTTAGTTCACAAAATCATCTTACTAACATTTGACCCAGAAAAATCTAAGTTCCATTTCAAGGTCATACATTTGCTCTGCCCATAGTTAACAAATAACTACCCCAAGCCGCCACCACCTCCATCCACCACCATTGTGACTGCATCACAAAGTTCACAAATCCTATGGCAACCGGCAGTGTTCGGAAGAGGCTCTTCCTGCACTCAGGAGCTCAATTTCCTCCAATCCAACGCAGCTAGCTGGGTGGGTGGTTATGGACTGGACAAAACAATTCAACAACCCCACCTCCTTTCCGAGGACACTCTTCACTTCATAACTCTGCAGTGATAGAAGGCATGCTGGTTAAAGCAAACAGAGCTAGCCCTGGACATTCTGTTCCCAAAAACACAGAACACCAAAGAGCAGAGCATAAGGTCCTTTCCTCAGTCTGTGACCTTCCACTTTTCAAATGGTAAGAACAACATGAGTAAGGAGGAAAAAAATTAAGGGCTTGATAAAAGCTCTATTTATTATGGCAAATGAAGGAACTCCTTTTTTCTGCTGTTGGTGGATGCAACGACAAGCGTGTCCCACCTGCCTGTCCTACGAGAGGAACTGGGGACAGACATACTAAGGGATATGCCCTGTTCTCTAGCAGGAAGGCTGGGGGCTGGGCATGCATCATGCTTGCAGCTGTCTCCCACTTCCTTTGGGACACTTCCCCAATCTAGCAACACTTCTGGTCAAAGGATTTCCTGGTACTTTGCCCCAAACCTCCCTCCTCAGTTAGGATCCCATTTCTTCTAGAGTAACACTGAGCCAAAAATTTCTATGTTGTAAAAAGCTTTTTCTTCACATTGTTTGATGAGTATCTTATGGTGATTGGTTAATCTTGGGCAGGTTTCATCTCTAGATGAGAACTCAGGGCGCTGGGCGGCAGGGGTACCAGATGACTAGGCTAGGAAGGTATGGCAGGGCCTCGGTGGTCTCAAACCTCAGAACATTTTCTTCCTGGGGTGGGGGTGGGGCTGAAAATAAAGAGCAGCTCAAAAGCGTGGGGATAAGTCAGATCTGTGGCTTTACCAGAGACCGAAGCCCTAGAGGGTAATGCGTTCTTTCAGAGACTCCTTTGCTGTCACTTGCAGAGTACTATCTGGGGTACCTCACTCTTCTGGGCAAGACGCTTAACACATCTCTACAGTAGCTCAGTTCAGTATGTTTTAGCTCACCCGTTGCATCATTAATGTGTCTTGGCAAAGGAGATTGAGGCCGGAGGGCTCCGACAACGCAGCCAAAGTCGGCACATGTCTGTGGCTTCTTGGTGCCCTCCCATCAAAGGTGGGCACCTCACTGCCGTCACCCTGGATCCTGGGCTGGGCTCAGTGACTGCTTCTTATGAAGAGTGTGGTGGAAGGGACAGAGTGGCGTCCCCAGCTTGGTCAGGAAGGTGCCCAGCCTCTGCCTGCCTCTCTTGGGATCCAAACACATGCCCTGAGGGAATCCAGACGGTGTGGCGTCTGGCCTGAGCCCCGGAAGGTCCCAGGCAACAGGAGTACAATAGCCGGCCAGGGACTGAAGGGCGTTCTGTGACTCTAGCCCAGCCGTTGGGGTACCAGCTGATGTCCTGTGGGGCAGAGAGGAGTTGTCCTGGCAGAGCCCTATGCAAATTGCAGGTCTGTGTGCAGAGTAAGTGTGGAGGCCACTAAGCTTTGAGATGGTTTGTTCTGAAGCAATACATACCAGGATCAATCTGGGATGTGAGCACTGCTCTAATGCCAAACCACTGTGACCATTTTGCTTTCCTGTCTTTTAAGTCAGGCATGGTGTGAAACACCGAGCATATTCAATATGATTGGTAGAGTTCAGGCTTCTTTCGTAAAAAAAATCAGAGTACGGTCAACAGAGTGGTTTAATGGAGGGATGGGGGAGTAGAAGTCATAATCAAGACAGGTGAAGAGATGGAACTGGACAAGTCTCTTGACTGGACAACCATGGCTGAGACCTTCCTCCGCTTAGCTCATCTGTGACAGATGTCAGGTTCATGGCCCACTGCCTTGATCATTAATCAAGGGCTTGCTATGAACCCATGAGGGGCCTGACCCTGAAAAGATGGCAGAGAACCAGACAGCCACGGGGGTGCTGGTGCGGAAGGCACGCACAGGGCCGTGCAGAGTGAGGGGTTGTCGTCCAGGTCTGGGAGGACTGAGGTAGGCCAGCTGGATACTCCTTTGCTGTCTCTTCCCACTTTAGCTAGCCTTGCACATTTGTGTGTCGGGAAGTAGAAGGCCCAGGCACTCCTACACTCACTTGGGGTAAAAGTACAGAATTCTAACTTGAAAAAAAAGTCAGCAACAGATCATTTCTTTTTACAATGTCAGGTTTCACTGCTAAAGTTTATAATAACTACACCATAGTCAATAATAACTATATCATTTATAAACAGAGATCAAATGATAAATATATTTTGGGGGGAATTAACATGGAAAGGTAAAAAACAATCACACCAGCAAATGCAAACACACTGTTCATATGAATGTAATGAATGTGTAAAACGTGTCTCTATTTTTAAAAGGCACACTATATTTTCCTTTAACTTTTCTTTTTCTGAAAGTAAGGAAACAAACGGCAAATTTCATATTACTGTAATGTGACTTTTGAGAACTGACATGTACAACAGTGGCGAACTCCATTGTTTTCACATCTGTAGCTTGAACACATTAAAGTTATGGCATAAAACTTAACACTCATGTGTCCTAACCAGAAACAGTACATCTGTTCCAGGGAATAGAGTTCTCGTGGAAAGCCTAATTTGATTCTTTGGATTTTGGCCAATGTGCATTCTCACCCAGACAACTGACAGAATCCAGACTGGAAAACTCATGCTCGTGTCTACACCTAGGTCCTTCTTGTACCCATCTTCTATCAGCTTTTTTTTTTTTTTTTTTTAAGATTTTATTTATTTGGGGCGCCTGGGTGGCTCAGTTGGTTAAGCATCTGCCTTCAGCTCGGGTCATGATCCCGGAGTCCTGGGATCGAGCCCCACGTTGGGCTCCCTGCTCTGCGGGGAGCCTGCTTCTCCCTCTCCCCCTTTTTTTTTTTTAAAGATTTTATTTTTATTTATTTTTATTTATTTATTTGACAGAGAGAGACACAGCGAGCGAGGGAACACAAGCAGGGGGAGGGGGAGAGGGAGAAG
>NW_027681156.1:0-7439 GCF_054177405.1 Leptonychotes weddellii
CTTAATTGCAGGAAACAAACAGGGTTGCTGGAGTTGGGGGTGGGGTGGGAGGGATGGGGTGACTGGGTGATAGACACTGGGGAGGGTATGCGCTCTGGTGAGCGCTGTGAATTGTGCAAGACTGTTGAATCTCAGATCTGTACCTCTGAAACAAATAATGCAATATATGTTAAGAAAAGAAAAAAAGAAGAAGAAGAAGGTAGCGGGAGGGGAAGAATGAAGCGGGGGAAATCGGAGGGGTAGACGAACCAGGAGAGATGATGGACTCTGAAAAACAAACTGAGGGTTCTAGAGGAGAGGGGGCTGGGTGGATGGGTTAACCTGGTGGTGGGTATTGAGGAGGGCACATTCTGCATGGAGCACTGGGTGTTATGCACAAACAATGAATCATGGAACACTTCATCTAAAAGTAATGATGTAATGTATGGGGATTAACATAAGAATAAAAAAAATAATAAAAAAAAAAAGAGAGAGAAATAAATAATACAACTCATGCTCATGAGAGTTGAACAGTAGGGCTCTTCCTGTAGCTGATAACCTCCTTTCTAATCTTTGCTGCCTTTGCGGAAAAAGTAGGGACTCATCTGCTCTGGGCCCCTCCAATTTATTGCCCCCTTCCTTTACCTGAAATAAGAGTACACTGGGGAAGATGATACATTAGGTTGACTGACTCCCCACTCCATCGCCGACTTCCATTTAAGTTTTGCCTCCCCTCCTGTTGATGCCCATAGACAAAAGTATTAATATATATTAAATTGCACTGTAATAAGCATTTGCATCTAATCAATATGTAATATTTCATTCCCATTTGAAATATGGGCAGTTAAAAACATGGTTGAGGAGGTGACTTATCCAGGATTCTACAGCCTCACTGGAACAAAATCTCAGGGTTCCACTCACAGCTTCCCAGAGGCTTAACTTTGGTAATGAGGCTTAAAGGAATTCTGGATAACAATGACTGCATTGGGGTGGGCACCTGGGTGACTCAGTTGGTTAAGCCTCTGCCTTTGGCTCAGGTCATGATCCCAGGGTCCTGGGATTGAGCCCTCTAGGGCTCCCTGCTCAGCGGGGAGCCTGCTTCTCCCTCTCCCTCTGCTTCTCTCCCTGTTTGTGCTCTCCCTCTCTCTCTCAAATAAACAAATAAAATCTTTTAAAAAATGACTTCAGTTTATCACCACCACCATCATCATCATCATCACAAATAATCTTTCCAGGCTCTTCTTAAAATGCAAATACTGCCTCTGAGGCTTATATTAAGTCCATCAATACCATCTCAGTAGAGATGTGTTTTCATATGCTTTTCTCTAGCTAGGAGAATACTAGGTTATGGGGGGATGGGTGAAGGGATTTGGGTAAAAGAGGTACACAGAATGGGCAACTTGGTTAGTATCACAGTTTTGTCAAAACCCTAAGTCCATGCAGAAATGTTTGACACAGGTTAGTACCGGAGCATTGAGAGCACTATTGTGGATCCCATTTCAGCTCTGTTAGGGTTCCTACTTGGTCAGTTAACTTGGTTCTGGCATTCCCTTATGAGGTTTACAGCTAATCCCAGCTCCACTAATCCCAGAACTATAGATGCCAACTCCAAAGCCTTACTTCTTTCCCAATCTTTCTTTAAGTATGTGATCTCAAGTGGGCCAACAAGAGTTAAAAGATAGAGATACACAGGTCATCACCTCAGACCTGGGTCACACCTGATAAGTAATATGAAAGAAGGCAAACAGTGAGATTCTGCTTTTGTATGCACTTGGATAAAAATGTATTACTGAGGTAGACAGCCTGAGAATTCATATTCTCAAAAGAATGAAAATAGCACTAGTGCTAAAGTTCAGAACCACAACTTCAGAACTCCAGTGGGTATATAAATTCCCACCTCTTAAAAGAGTTCAGTGATAAGAAGATAAAGGAATTTAGAAAGGTATCCACAAAGTCTAATAATCTTATAAATTCAACTCTGAAGTAGCCACACGACCTTGTGAAAATAATTTAAATTCTCTGGGGCTCATTTTCTACATCTGTAAACTGAGTGTTTAAAGTAAGTTTTCCTCCAAGCATGAATATAATTGGCTATTAACAGGAAAGATACATTTTAACAATGTTCTTCATGAAAGCACCTTGCCCTTTCTGCTACCTGACTGGGAATATCAAACTGTATTCACCAAAAGAATTTTTAGTCCATAGCAGATATGAAAAATGAATGCATTACATCTTTAAACAGTAAGTAGATTGAGAATGGTATGAGAGGCCTGGTATGTGACAGATCTTACTGTACTTTAAAATGCATAACAGGGTAATACCAGCAAGATGGTTGAATAGGAAGCCCCAGATCCTCCTACCCCCACAAAGAACCCAACTTACTAACTGCCTCTGTGAGAAATCCAGAAGCCATTTAAGAGGTCCCTGCACCCCCGGTGAATTTGAAGCCAGCCGCATGGAAGCCCAGCAGGAAAATTCATGACACACACTCACCAGGGCCTCTCCCCCTAACACTGAAGGAAAATATCAAGACAAAGCTCCCATTTCCCAACTTCACCCTGGGGAGGGAAAAAAAGGGTGGAACATACATTAAACATTTTGACTATTGGGAGAACTGCCCCAGGGGCTATTTTCTGTGTTGCCTGAATTTAAGCACTGACAGGAAGTGGGCACCAGGTTGGGGACTACTGAGAACAAGGGCCATCAATATGGTGTGGTCGATCAGCAAAATCTGCGGTACCCCACAAAGACATTAAGAAGAGCTCCAGTCTAGCTTGCTACAGCACTGGAGAGGCCTCAGTACCTCAGACACCAGGGGGAGCTCCAGAGTAGTACTGGCAAACCTCTTCAATTCTATTACAAGAAAAAGCCCAAGAAGAATGCATCCTCAGGCAAAGTTTGAGAAGTTGCCAGAATCCCTAGGCAGGAAGATTGGTGAAAACTTCCCTGTATGAAACCAGACCACAAAGACTGGGAGAAGTGATTGATTTTTCAAATGCCTACATCCCACAGAAGATAACAAGAGAAACAGGGTTCAATCAAACAAACATATTAAATGCCCCGGAAATGAAACAGAAATATATTAATTACCAGACAAAGAATTCAAAATAACCACCATAAGGATGCTCAATGAATGAAAAGAGAGCACAGATAGACAACTAAATGAAATAAAGAAAATGATACATGAGCAAAGTGAGAATATCAAAGATACAGAAATCATGAAGAAAAAACAAACAAATTTTTGGGCTGAAAATTACAATAACTGAATTGAAAAAATTCACTTGAGGGACACAGGAACAGACTTGACCAAGCAGAAGAAAGAATCAGTAATCTCAAAGATAGGACATTCAAAATTACCAAACGGGAGGAACAAAAAAGAAAAAAGAATGAAGAAAAATGAAGATAGCCTAAGGAATTTATGAGATACCATCAAGCAGAACAACATATGCACATGGGAGTTCCAGAAGGAAAGGAAACAAAGAAAAGTACAGAGCCTATTTGAAGAAATTATGGTAAAAAATGTCCTAATTTGGAGGAGATAAATGGACATACAAATTCAAGAAGCTCAAGAAACTCCAAGTAGGATAATCTTAAGAGATCTACATAGAGACACATCATAATCAAACTAAAAAATCACAGAGAAAGAATCTTGAAAACAGAAAAGTGACTCATCACATATAAGGGAGCTCCTATTAGATCATCATTGGATTTCTCAGCATAAACTTTCATGGCTCTATGGTAATGGGATGATATAATCAAAGTGCTGAAAGATAAAACTGACAATCAAGAATACTATGTCTGGCCAAACTGTCTTTCAAAAATGAAGGAGAAATTAAGACTTTTCGAGCTAAACAAAAGCTGAGGAAGTTCATTACCACTAGATCTGCCCTACAAGAAATACTGAAGGCAAGCTGAAGCACAGAGATAATAAATAGAAACACAAAACTATAAAAAAATATAAAATTACCTGGTAAAAATATATAAATAAATATATAATCCTGTAGTACTGTAATGTACATACATAAATCCTTTTAAATAAATAGAGAATTTTTTTTAAAAAGCATAGAAAGTAACTACGAATCTATGTTAATGAATACACTATATGAAAATAAGTAATTTGGGGTGGGAGGAGCAAGATGGTGGAGTAGTAGGAGACCGAAATTTCATCTGGTCCCAGGAATTCGGCTAGATAGGGATCAAACCATTCTGAACACCTACAAACTCAATAGGAGATCGAAGAAAAGAATAGCAACAACTCTCTGAACAGAAAAGCGACCACTGACTGGAAGGTAGGACGTGCGGAGAAGTGAATCCGAGGCAATATTCGGGAGGTGAGATGGTGGGGGCGGGGCCTCCATCAGCCAGCTACCGGCAAGTGATAGAGCAGCAGAGCACAAAATCGGAAATTTTAGAAGTCAGCTCTGCTGAGGGACATCGCTCCAGTGGCTAAGCAGGGGGTGGAACACTTGCTGGGACAGTATGGTCTCAGGACCCTTGAGATCACAGAAAGACCAGGGGCACCTGAATGCGGCAGAGCTCCTCGGCATTGGAAGAGGGAAGCCAGCTGCAAAGAGGGAGCCGAGGAATGGGGTCTCAGCTTGGGGTTGCCATTAACCGTGATCCGCCACACAGTCAGGCCACTGCTCCTCCAGCAGGGACCCATCAAGTGCCAGATCCGGGGAGACTCCCCTTCCTCCTCTTCTGGGAAGAGCAGCGCAGGAGCACACCACAGGAATCTGCTGGGTTTGGAGACTCCATATGGGGTTGTGTGCCAGAGACAGAAATGCTCGGTCACAGGCCGGGTGAGCACGAAGTGCAGCCGGAGACCAGGGAGTCGGGAGTGATTGACTGCTCTTCTCTGGGGGTGCACTGAGGAGTGGGGCCCTGAGTTCTCGTCTCCTCCAGGGTGGAGATTGGGAGGCTGTAATTTTCACTCTCATCCTCCAAAGCTGTATGGAAAGCTTGCAGGGAACAAAAGCTCCTGAGAGCAAACCCGTGCAGATTACTTAGCCCGGCTCCGACAAGAGAAGGGCAATTCCACCTCCAGCAAAGACATTTGGGAACCACGGCAACAGACCCTTCCCCCAGAAGATCAGCAAAAACAGCCAGCCAAGACCAAGTTTACCGATCAATGAGAATGGAAGAACTCCAACACTAGGGGAATACTGCACATAGAATTCATAGACTTTTTCCCATGATTCTTAGTCTTTCAAAGTTAATTTTTTTATTTTTGTTTTTTCTTTTTCTTTTTTTTTTTTGAATTTTTCTTTTTCCCTTTTTCATCCAACATCTAATTAATCCCTTTTTTAAAAAAAAATCTTTTTTATTTTTCATTATTAGAGTCATGTTCTATCCCTTCATAGTAGTTAACCTTACTTTTGGTATATATATATAAGTTGTTCACTCTTTAAAATTTTGGGATACAGTTTCTTCTAACAGACCAAAATATACCCTAAATCTCTAGTGTATGCCTTTGTTCTAGTCTCCTGCCTGATCACATTCTCTCTTTTTAAAAAAAAAAAAAAATTCTCTTCTTTCTTTTTTCAACCAACTTCTTATCAATTCCTTTTATAAAATCTTTTATAATTTTCATCTTTACAATCATATTCCATCCCTTCATCCATCATATTTAACCTTATTTTTGTACATATACAAGCTTTTCTTTCTTTAAAACTTTGGGAGGCACTTTCTTCTAACAGACCAAAATATGCCCAAAATCTAGTGTGTGGCACTGATCTATGCACCAGCCTGATCATATATGATCATATTCTCTTTTTCTGTTTCTTTGTTTTTTATCTTTTTCTTTTTCTTTTTTCTTTTTTCTTTCTTTGTCTTTCTTTTCCCCCAGTTTCAGGTCTCTTTTGATTTGTTTAGTGTATATTTTTCTGGGGTCATTGTTACCCTGTGAGCATTTTGTTCTCTCATTCATCTATTCTCCTCTGGACAAAATGACAAGATGGAAAAAAAACACCTCAAAAAAAAAGAACAAAAAGCAGTACTGACTGCCAAGGACCTAATCAATATGGACATTAGAAAGATGTTGGAACTAGAGTTCAGAGTGAAGACGGTAAGGATACTAGCGGGGCTTGAAAAGAGCATGGAAGATATTAGAGAAACCATTTCTGGAGAAATAAAAATACTAAAATCTAACAAAGTCAAAATCAAAAAGGCTATTGATGAGGTACAAAGAAAAATGGAGGCTCTAACTGCTAGGAAAAATTAGGCAGAAGAGAGAATCAGTAATATAGAAGACCAAATGATGGAAAATAAAGAAGCTGAGAAAAAGAGAGATAAACAACTACTGGATCACGAGGGCAGAATTCAAGAGATAAGTGAACCCATAAGATGAAACAAATTAGAATAATTGGGATCCTAGAAGAAGAAGAAAGAGAGAGAGGGGCAGAAGGTATAATGGAGCAAATTATAGCAGAGAACTGCCCTAATTTGGGGAAGGAAACAGGCATCCAAATCAAGGAAGCACACAGAAACCCCTCTCAAAATCAATAAAAATAGGTCAACAGCCCGACATCTAATAGTAAAACTTACGAGTCTCAGAGACAAAGAGAAAATCCTGAAAGCAGCTCGGGAGAAGAGATATGTAACCTACAATGGTAGAAACATTAGATTGGCAACAGACCTATCCAAAGAGACATGGCAGCCAGAAAAGACTGGCATGGTATATTCAGAGCACTAAAGGAGAAAAATATGCAGCCAAGAATACTATATCCAGCTAGGCTGTCATTGAAAATAGAAGGAGAGATAAAAAGCTTCCAGGACAAACAAAAACTAAAGGAACTTGCAAACACAAAACCAGCCCTACAAGAAATCTTGAAAGGCGTCCTCTAAGCAAAGAGAGAGCCTAAAAGCAACATAGACCAGAAAGGAACACAGACAATATACAGTTAACAGTCACCTTACATGCAATACAATGGCACTAAATTCATATCTTTCAATAGTTACTCTGAATGTAAAGGGGCTAAATGCCCCAATCAAAAGACACAGGCTATCAGATTGGATTAAAAAACAAGACCCATCGATATGCTGTCTGCAAGAGACTCATTTTAGACCCAAAGACACCCCCAGATTGAAAGTGAGAGGTGGAAAAACATTTACCATGCTAATGGTAATAAGCTAATGGTTGTTGTAATGAACAACAAAAGAAAGCTGGGGTGGCAATCCTTATATCAGACAAATTAGATTTTATACCAAAGAGTGTAATAAGAGATGAGGAAGGACACTATATCATACCTAAGGGGTCTATCCAACAAGATCTAACAATTGTAAATATCTATGCCCCTAACATGGGAGCAGCCAATTATATAAGCCAATTAATAACAAAAGCAAAGAAACACATTGACAACAATACAATAATAGTGGGGGACTTTAACACCCCCCTCACTGAAATGGACAGATCATCTAAGCAAAAGATCAACAAGGAAATAAAGACTTTAAATGACACA
>NW_027681157.1:0-375 GCF_054177405.1 Leptonychotes weddellii
GGCTCACAGTGCCTCTACTGAGCGGGAGCCCGTTGCCTCCTGGACGGGGCGACGTGCCCCGAGTGCCCAGAGACAGTGCGTGCACAGGGGCTCTGGGGGGGGGATGCTGACGCCTCCAGAGCTGGAAACGAGAGCAACCCCCACCAGGCAAGTGTCAGGTCAAGGCCCAGGCAGGTCCTCCCTGACAGCCTCTCTGATCCGTCCTCGGAATAAACTCTGCGGACAGCTGAGACCACTGCTGCATTTCACGTCCTCTCTGCTTTCTGGGGGCCCTGGCACACCTCCAGGCCCAGGTTTGGGGCCATGTCCTAATTCCCAGAGCTCAGGGGCGTCCTGGCCCCAGGTCCTCCCTGCCTTTCAGGAGGTGAGCTCTGG
>NW_027681158.1:0-375 GCF_054177405.1 Leptonychotes weddellii
GGTCACAGCCACTCTGCTGTCTTCCATTTGTACAAGCCATGCTCACACAGGAGTGTGGCCCCACGCCACCCCAGCCCCATGTGCACCCCTCTGCTGGAGCCCACGCTTGCAGCTTGGCCCTCCTATGTGCTGCCTGGGATTGAGCGGGGGCGGGGAGGAGGGGGGGCTTCGGGGGATGGCCTCAGTGAGACCCAGTGAACCCCTGGTCCCTGGAGGAGGACTGAAAGAGGCCTGATAGGCCCTGCCGTCACTTTGGGCTCCTCCTTCCCTTGATCCGACAAAAAGAGGTCTGCAGTCTGGAACAGAGGACGCAAAGCCAAGCAAACATTTACGGAGCGCTTACAGCGTGCAGGGCACTCGGCGGGGTACACACAC
>NW_027681159.1:0-375 GCF_054177405.1 Leptonychotes weddellii
CAAGAGAACTAGAATTAGAAGTGGAGCCTGAAGATGTGACTGAATTGCTGCAATCTCATGATAAAACTTGAATGGATGAGGAGTTGCTTCTTATGGATGAAGACAGAAAGCAGTTTATTGAGATGGAAACTACTCCTGGTACAGATGCTGTGAAGACTGTTGAAAGGACAATAAAGGATTTAGAGCATGACATAAACTTCGTTGATGAAGCAGTGGTAGGGTTTGAGAGGACTGGTTCCAGTTCTGAAAAAAAACCTACTGTGGGTAAAATGCTACCAAACAGCATTGCATGCTACAGAGAAGTCATTCATTAAAGGAAGAGTCAAATAGTGTGACAAACTTCATTGTCTTCTTTTAAGAAATTATAACAACCAC
>NW_027681160.1:0-375 GCF_054177405.1 Leptonychotes weddellii
GACCTGGCCGAGTCGAGACTTTACACTTGCGGCATCACTTGTAGAGAAAAGAAATTAATGATGTTATTCTTTTTTTTTTAAAGATTTTATTTATTTGAGAGAGAGAGAATGAGAGAGAGCAAGCACATGAGAGGGGGGGAGGGTCAGAGGGAGAAGCAGGCTCCCTGCTGAGCAGGGAGCCCGACGCGGGACTCGATCCAGGGACTCCAGGATCATGACCTGAGCCGAAGGCAGTCGCTTAACCAACTGAGCCACCCAGGCGCCCTATGATGTTATTCTTAAGCAAGATTATAGGTGGCTCTGTAAGGAAACGTGTGTTTATTTAAAAAGGTAAACTAAAGACAACTTCGCTTAAAATGCTCTAGAGTCCTCTTT
>NW_027681161.1:0-375 GCF_054177405.1 Leptonychotes weddellii
AAAGGAAAGGAAAGGAAAGGAAAGGAAAGGAAAGGAAAGGAAAGGAAAGGAAAGGAAAGGAAAGGAAAGGAAAGAGAAGGGAAGGAAAAACATTACCCATCTTAATGTTGATAGATTTGGGGCTGTTTGTCAAATAATCATCTATGAACATTTTGTACATCGTTTTGGTAGACATAAGAACTTCCTTTTATTTTGGTTGCATTCCTTTTTTTTTTCTTAAGTTATATGTCAAGAAGCAGGTCAGTTAGTTCATAACTATAACAATCTTTAGTTTTTGTAAGTACTGCCAAACATTTGTTCCAAAGTGATTATGTCAAATTATGCTTTTAACACCAATGTCACAGAGCCCTAGTAGTTTCACATCCTTGATATAAA
>NW_027681162.1:0-375 GCF_054177405.1 Leptonychotes weddellii
TTTTTTTTTAAAGATTTTATTTATTTATTTGACAGAGAGAGACACAGCGAGAGAGGGAACACAAGCAGGGGGAGTGGGAGAGGGAGAAGCAGGCTTCCCGCGGAGCAGGGAGCCCGATGCGGGGCTCGATCCCAGGACCCTGGGATCATGACCTGAGCTGAAGGCAGACGCTTAATGACTGAGCCACCCAGGCGCCCCTGTCTGTCCCATTTTTAACCAGGGGACATGCAGCAGCATGCCAGCTTTGTCCCCACCCCAGCGAATCTGCTATTCCCTGTTCACAGTCATGGAGAAGTTACAATTCTTTCCAGACCCTCAAGAACCATGAGGTCACAGGGGTTCAAGCCTACCCAGGAGGCTGCTTTATCTTATTAA
>NW_027681163.1:0-375 GCF_054177405.1 Leptonychotes weddellii
TACATTACATCATTAGTTTTAGATGAAGTGTTCCATGATTCATTGTTTGTGCATAACACCCAGTGCTCCATGCAGAATGTGCCCTCCTCAATACCCACCACCAGGCTAACCCATCCTCCCACCCCCCTCCCCTCTAGAACCCTCAGTTTGTTTTTCAGAGTCCATCGTCTCTCATGGTTCGTCTACCCCTCCGATTTCCTCTGCTTCATTCTTCTACCTTTCCATTTTAAGAAGCAGAAACAACATAGTAACTCCTTCCAATTCTTAACTACCTTTTTAGAGTCAGAAAAACTAGGCATGGTTGAACCGCCTGATATTATTCTATTCCTAAGGGCATCTGCAGATCTCTAGGAATAAATTCATGTGCAGACAGTG
>NW_027681164.1:0-375 GCF_054177405.1 Leptonychotes weddellii
AAACTACTCAACGGCCGCAGAACGGGGTCGATCGGCTGCCGCTAGCTGCTGGCTGTTGGCTGCCGGCTGGGAAGCGAGGGTGGCGGTGTCGGGTCCGGGCAGCGGGAAGGCCTCGGTCTCTTGGTTCCTTCTTGGAGCTGCTGCGGGGCCGCGGGCGGGCGGGTCGGTCTCGGCTGCTTCACCGGGTTATTTTATAAAAGAGGAAGAAAAAAAAATAAAAGTCTCCGGCGGGGGAGACGCGGATTTTTTGTAAATTTTTTTGGGTTTTTTAGAAGATTTTTTTAGATTTTTTTTGGATTTTTTTAATAATAAATGTGTGTTCCGAGCCCGGAGCACACACTCCGCACTCTCAGCACTAACCGCCGGGGAGAAGGG
>NW_027681165.1:0-375 GCF_054177405.1 Leptonychotes weddellii
TTCATATTGGGTGAGTTGTGCTACTTTGCGTCTTTTGAGGAAGTGTTTTTTTTTGGGGGGGGTATAAGTTGTCAAATTTATGTGTGTAGAGTTGTTCCTACTATTTTCTTATTATCCTTTTACATGTTCAGTGTCTATAGTGTATAGTATAGTATGTATGGTCTATGTCTTCTTTCATTCCTAATGTTGGTAATTCAAGCCTCTCTTTCTCTCATTCACATTGTTAGAAATTTGCCAATTTACTGATGTTTTCAAAGAAAGCAGATTTTTGTTTTTTTCTTTTGTTTTTCTGTTTTCAATTTTATCAATTTCTGCTCTTGGTTTATTATTTCCTTTGAATTTATTTTACCTTTTTCTTTTCTGGGTTTTTCAGGT
>NW_027681166.1:0-375 GCF_054177405.1 Leptonychotes weddellii
TTCATATTGGGTGAGTTGTGCTACTTTGCGTCTTTTGAGGAAGTGTTTTTTTTTGGGGGGGGTATAAGTTGTCAAATTTATGTGTGTAGAGTTGTTCCTACTATTTTCTTATTATCCTTTTACATGTTCAGTGTCTATAGTGTATAGTATAGTATGTATGGTCTATGTCTTCTTTCATTCCTAATGTTGGTAATTCAAGTCTCTCTTTCTCTCATTCACATTGTTAGAAATTTGCCAATTTACTGATGTTTTCAAAGAAAGCAGATTTTTGTTTTTTTCTTTTGTTTTTCTGTTTTCAATTTTATCAATTTCTGCTCTTGGTTTATTATTTCCTTTGAATTTATTTTACCTTTTTCTTTTCTGGGTTTTTCAGGT
>NW_027681167.1:0-7439 GCF_054177405.1 Leptonychotes weddellii
AAAAGCTTTTCATCTTGATGAAGTCCCAAGAGTTCATTTTTGCCCTTGCTTCCCTTGCCTTTGGCGATGTTTCTAGGAAGAAGTTGCCGCGGCTGAGGTCGAAGAGGTTGCTGCCTGTGTTCTCCTTTAGGATTTTGATGGACTCCTGTCTCACATTGAGGTCTTTCAACCATTTTGAGTCTATTTTTGTGTGTGGTGTAAGGAAATGGTCCAGTTTCATTCTTCTGTACGTGGCAGTCCAATTTTCCCAACACCATTTGTTGAAGAGACTGTCTTTTTTCCACTGGACATTCTTTCCTGCTTTGTCGAATATTAGTCCCTCTTTGGGGAATATTTAAATTTCCATTTCTGTGGTAATGGTGAGGCTGTCAATCATATCACCCAAACCACCCCCGGATGTAGGAGGAGTCTGATTTGGGCCCTCACTGAGGCCTTCAGATGGACTATTGTCCTGTTCACAGTAACTATTTTCAAAGGTGGGCACATAATTTGAAGTGCTGAGGCATTCTTTCTTTGCTGGGAGGGCTAAAAGATACTCTCTTGCTTCTGAATTCCCAATGCATGAAATATGTTAACTAAGTCCTGGCAGTGTCCATTTTCCCCATTGAATGGTGGAAGAGAATATGGCCAAAACACAGAGAGAAACAGGGTGAGTAGATAGAAAGCATTCTAGGAATAATATATGTGGGTCCACACCTACATCTCTGTCACCTCCGTACCTGGCCTTCTCAGTTAATGTGAAATCCGCCCTTTTTTTAAATTTCTCAACTTCGTTAGGTTTCTGTCAAGTGAATATTTGATACATCTGAGATTAGGTGGACTTAATTCTCAAGTATTAGTTTAGTAGTTCAGTATATAATTATTTAGAACATTTGATAATATTAATAATATTAACACTAACAGGAAAAATGTCTTTCATTGTATGTATAGGTGAGAGTGGATGGAACCAGATGTACATTGAGACAGATTTGCATAAAAACTAGAATCAAATAAGATCATTTAATGTTTATGTATACATAACATACATAACACAGCTAATAGATTCTCATGACCACCTTCTCTGTTCATAAAATATCTACTTCAATCTTTCTATTATTTTTAAATTACTAATATTGTAATTAATCCACTTGGACATTCTAAGGAGATTAATCTTTAGTAATCAATACCACTGTATTATTTTGGAAGGGATGGTGACTGCGTTTTTTACAATGTCTCTTTGGTATATCTGTCTTCCCAAAGTTCATATTCTTGTTGAAACCCTTTTTTTCAAGTCTGTTACAAAAGAACATTTTGGGGAGATTTTTGAAAAATAAATTTATTGGATTGAAACCCAATATTCCACACTGATTATTTTTTAGTTTCCATATATAGCATTGTATTCAACAGTCTCTGATAAATTAAGTAACATAGACTCTTAATACCTTAAGAGATTATATCAGGAACCTAAGACATTTTCTCCTGCCACATTTTGCTACAATTAATTATCAGCTTTATAATTTGTGACTACTATTTTTTTTCACAATCTTTTAAAATTTCCCTTTAGAAAGTTGATTTCCTTTTTTGTAAAGTTAGATTTTTTTCTTCATTTTTAAAAATACAATTAGATTGACTTACAAAATACAAACTTTTAACCAGAGTGTATGTATTGTATGACCTTTATCAAAAGCCTATGGGACTGTTATCTTTGGAGTGCTAATTTAGTAGTCCATCTTATTTCGCTATGCAATTTGCCTTAAGGATTCCATGGAACTGACACAAACAAAAGCAATTACAAAATTATTTCTTCACTATTAAAATACAGTGTTGATTTGAGGGTAGCTGACTCGATGCATCAGTCAAGGGCATCTTGCAAAACCAGATTGCGTGGAGGCTGCCTAACAAAGCAGCTTGTCTTTGTAGGATTTTATAGGGCAGCATTCTGTAGGGTTCTTTGAGGGTTGACTCAGTTCTGACTTTCTACTTTCTTATAAGCAGATCAATATTTTCCATTGTGATGATCTCAGCCACCTATGATCTGTGTCTTACAGAACATAGTAAATCATTTATATGACTCACTTTGTTCTAGAGCTATTCCACACCAGTCTTTCCTATGGCCCATCCCATCCTTCAAAAATGCCTAGATTTTTTTTTTATTTGAGAAGGATGAGTAAAACCATTTTAATGTAATCAAGAACTTTTTAGTACAAGCTGGTTATTGCATTGACAACAATTTTTAAAATTTTTATTTTATTAAGAGGGATTCTATTTCAGATCTTCACACTCCAATTTATGTTTTCTTTTGTTGTTGTCTGTTTTTAAATTTGGAATGAAATTGAAAACAAGGCAGGTCCAGATTTTGATTGATTTCACTAAATCTTCCCCTTTCCTTCCTCCTTCCCTTCCTTCCTCCCTCCTTTCTTCCCTCTCTTCCTCCCTTCTCCCTCCCTCCCTTCCTCTTTCCTTCCTCCCCACCTTCCTCCTTCTCTTTTCCCTTCCTTTCCTTCCTTGCCTTTTTCCCCTTCCTCCCCTCTTTCCTTCCTTCCTCCCCTCTTTCCTTCCTTCCTTCCTTTCTTTCTTCCTTCCTTCCTTCTTGCCTGCCTTCCTTCCATTTCTCCCATCAACTTGCCCTTCTAGGTATGGGAAACAAGACTCTTAAGGGGTTAAAGGTGAGGTAAGATGGGTAATTTTATAGGCAGTGATGTTCTAGTAAAACAAAATCCTAATTTGTACCATTTGCTGATTTCTGTGGCATAAAACATACCTACCAAGGCCAATTTCGAACTATCAACTTGCTGTCACTTAACATGGAACTGGCAATAGACACCAACAATTGCCTTAACTAGCTGACATAAGACTTCCCTAGCTTATCACTAAATATGAGCAAGGAGGGAGGAACTGCTCAGTAATTTATAATTTCTAAGCCTCTTTGCTTCCTTTAAAGTAAACCACATTCTATTCAATGAAAGGTCAAGAAACATTTTCTAAAATCAGTACCAAAATCTAAGAGAGGAGAAAGACATCAAAGGAGTCTTGTTGCACCAGCAATTCTGAGGAATTAATGCTTATAAAGTCTCACACTCGAAAAAATCTCAAAACATTGCCATCTTCAAATATGTCTGAAAAATTATTTGAAGTAATAGATCCAGAGTATATTCCCAAAAGTATATAACAGTTTCTAGACTGATTGTGACTTAGAAAAATAATTAAGTTCACTTAATCATTATTGTTAATTTTCTTAGATGTGGCAAGGTTTGTAATGGCGAGAGTCAGATAGTCTCATATGTAAAAACAGAGAAAGAGAAGAAATAGAAAATATTAAGAGGAAGTAAAAGAATAAAATTACAAGAAGTAGAAGCAGAAAGTTCAGATAAAGTAAAACATCATTTGTCTTTGAACTCCGCTAATGGTAAGAGAGAAGACCTTCAATGAACTTTACACGAGTTACCAGTGTTTCTCAAAGAATGATTCATGAACCGTCTGTATCAGAATAAACTGTGATGATAGTTTAAAAGCCTAAAATATAAAATTCTAGACCCTGCTCTACCCTACTGAAAAAGAGTCTCTCCTTTTGAGAACTTGACCTCCACATCTTTAATAAACTTTCTAGATGAATCTTGAGCATTCTGAGTTTTGAAAACATCTGCAACCATTATAATGTATTGTAGCCCATTTTTATCAAGAAGCAATGCAATGGTAGATATATTATTTTCTTACTAAGAGAGCCCTGCTTTTATCTGGTTAAAACACACAGTTAAAAATAATTTCACTGGGAGTTGCTCTGTTCTAGCCAAAGTTATAAGTAAAGCTCCCTCATAGGACAGAACAAACTGCCTTGTTTTTTGTTCTTCTTTCTGCCTGAAATGTGGTCAAGTTCCCTGGAAGAGTAACAATGTCCAAAATTACATGCTAAGGATGGCAGATCAGGAAGCCAGTGTGAGTCTTGGCCTTTGATGATTTCCTTAAGCAGTTGCACTGACCTCAGTTGCCTACCTCCTGACTCTTGTTACTTGAAAAAAATAAATCCTATTTGTTTTAGCCACTGTGGATAAGTCTGATAAACAAAATCCTAACTGATACAGGCACTAATGTAACATCAAAACAATAGAGGCAATCACAGCAAAGGATTGAATTTGGTATAAAGTAAAAACATCACTTAGTATCAACATATGTACATGGAATAAAAGTATGTCTAGATAATCCAATTTTGTTCACTTAATTCTTTAGAAGTTAGCCTATTTCTATTTTCATTACCTTCTTCATAGAACTTACATTCCAGAGTGCAAAAATGATAAATGTCTGATAATATTCTCCATTTAACCATGAACCTTTTCAACAACTGAGAGTAAAATGTATGCAGCTTTTATCTTCTTGTGTAAATATGATACTCTTGCTTGGTATGAAGTCATTCTAAAACCCAAAAGGCAAATTATATTTTAAAAAATGAAGAGAAAAAACCAACTTTACAAAAAAGGAAATCAGCTTTCTAAAGGGAAATTTTAAAAGATTGTGAAAAAATAATAGTCACTAATTATGAAGCTGATAAAGAATTAATTGTAGCAAAATGTGGCAAGAGCAAATGTCCTGGGTTCCTGATATAATCTCTTGAGGTAGTAAGAGTCTATGTTACTTAATTTATCAGAGACAGTTGAATACAATGCTATATATGGAAACTAAAAAATAATCAGTGTGGAATATTGGGTTTCAATCCAATAAATTTATTTTTCAAAAATCTCCCCAAAATATTCTTCTGTATTTTAAATATTTGCTCTTTAGTTTTCCTGATACAACTTGAAATGAACACAATGGCTGAGAGGGTAGCTGAAGGAACTCAAAGAAATAGATATGATAAATACTTCCAACATGGTGTCATGGGCCCACCCAAACCTCTAGTTGAGAAAAGACTTATACCAGCAAAAAAGGCTAAATGGTGTATCAAAGATTCAGAATTAAAAACTATTATTATAGGGCAGGGAGTGGACCTAGCATTTTTTTTTTTTTTTCAGATGAGAGGATATTTTGCAGGTATAAATACAGATCACCTAACTACCTTTGAAGTTTGGAAAGAGAGAAAATCCCCAGTCCAATCCTCTTTTGAGACAGGTCCTCAGTCTTCAGCTTATATGGAAATTTTATTATCAAGTTGGGAAAAAATGATCAGTTTCTTCAGACTTTATGCTCAGAAAGTAGTGATGAAGGAAAGGGAAAAATCCTGTTCTACTATCAGAATGAAATAACTATAAAATGAACAATTCTCTTGCTAATATTCTTTTCTTTGGCATACTCTAATGACTTAGGAGGGTTGCAAGATTTAACCTCTTCTCATCAAAATCTTCACTGCCTTGGTCTGTTCTTAGCTCTAGTATGGAAAACTGGAAGTACTCCACTCTAGAACCCTGCTAAAAAGGGAGGAAACCTTGTTCTATCACACAGAATTACTCCGTCACAAAAAAAAAAAAAAAGAAAGAAAGAGAAAGAAAAAGGAAAGAATTATTCACAAGAGGGATGTAGACAAATAATAGAGCTTTCTCATTATCTTTAGCAGTAGTAACTCTTTCTGGAAGAACAGAGAGACTACACAACTTAAGTGTTCTGTTAGGGGAGAATGCTTTATGGTCAATCCTCTTGTTTCCATGTGGAGGGACTTCCCTGGACAGTCCTCTTGCCTTTCAATCCTACGCCGAGAAGAAGAGGGCCTAAGCTGATTGGAGAGCCTAAAAGGAGCTGAGCCTGAGGCTCCACACCTGATCTTTGGGTGCGCCTGCCTGGCCTGCTCTTTGCCTTATGGGGAGGCCTGTGTTTGAGTGGGTAAGCCTGCTTTCCCACTGTAATAGAACTGTCAGCTGAAACAACTTAACTGTATTCTCCTTTGCTTTAAAGAGCTCCACTCCAGACACAAGGGAAAATATTGAGAATACGTGGTGGTTTTGTAGGCACTCCTGTTGTGTTCTTACTTTGCACTGGCACTAGAGTTTCTTATGAACTAAACCCCTTATGTAAACTTCATTTTCTCTGATAACATTTAATACTCCTTATTGTCTAAGCTCATTTTTTTTAAAGATTTTTATTTATTTATTTGACAGAGAGAGACAGCGAGAGCAGGAACACAAGCAGGGGGAGTGGGAGAGGGAGAAGCAGGCTCCCCGCCGAGCAGGGAGCCCGATGTGGGACTCGATCCCAGGACCCTGGGATCATGACCTGAGCCGAAGGCAGACGCTTAACAACTGAGCCACCCAGGCGCCCTGCTCATTTTTTTTTTTTTTTGAGAGAGAGAGAGAGAGGGGGAGAGAGAGACATCACAGTGGAGGGGGGGCAGAGGGAGAAGCAGGTTCCCTACTGAGCAGGGAGCTCCATGCGAGACTCAATCCCAGGACTCTGGGATCATGACCCAAGCTGAAGGCAGACACTTAACCGACTGAGCCACCCAGGCGCCCTAAGCTAATTTTAAAGTTTTTTATCTCCTATCCAAGTCCATTCATTAGCAAAAATCCTTGAGTTCAAAATTTCTCAGAGCTAGGCTATTAGTAATTACTGAAGATAAGCTTGATGGTTCCAGCAGTCCATCAGAACTTCTGTGAATTATTTCTCCTATATTCTTGGATAGAAACCTTGAGTCTCAGACTCTGTTTCCAAATTATAAATCACGTTTATATACCACTTAAAAAAAAATCCATGGATTTAACTTGTTTTATACCCTCCTTTGGGCTTATTCCTAGTAATCTGGCCTTAAAATAACTGACTCCTAGTCTTGTAGTCAGATTCCTAAGCCATTTTGTTCTTCCTCCCTCTCTCTTCCTCCCTCCCTCCCTTCCTTCCTCCCTTCCTTCCTCACTATGTCCTTTTTCTAGCATTTTCCCAAAGGATTTCATTTAATCTAATAGCTTCAAATACCAGGTCTTAGCACATCCATTTCATCACTCTATTTCTATACCTATATATATTTCCTACTAATTATTACTCATTACCCCTGAAAGTAATGCAGGCACTGGAGCTTAGCAAACCAAATCCACCCATTATTTTCACCTGTAAACCTATTATTCCTCCTATCACTGTTTCTTCCAACTCATCTACTTTTGCCCCTTCCCAGTCTCTAAATATAAAGGGACTTAAGTTACCAAGGCTGAAAACCATAGTCATCCTTGACTCATCAATTTGCTCTTATTCCTAATTCCATGTTCTTGGCCCAGGATCTTATCAAATATAAAAACAAATGAAAATACTTTTCTCCTAGTACCAATTTATAAGTATATTGTTATTGAAGGAAGCCAAGGCAGATCTCAACCAAGTATTAATATTGGACCTAGATTTTTTTTTTAGACTTTTTTATTGTTACGTTAATCCCCATACATTACATCATTAGTTTTAGATGTAGTGTTCCATGATTCATTGTTTGTGCATAACACCCAGTGCTCCATGCAGAACATGCCCTCTTTAATACCCATCACCAGGCTAACCCATCCTCC
>NW_027681168.1:0-374 GCF_054177405.1 Leptonychotes weddellii
AAATAAAATCTTTAAAAAAAAAAAAAGGAAATCAGCTTAGGAAATGATAAAAAAAATATTTCACAAAATGGATTTTTTTTTTTTAAGATTTATTTGAGAGAAAGACAGAGAGCGTGACCACAAAAAGGAGAAGCGACAGGCAGAGGGAGAAGCAGGCTCCCTGCAGAGCAGGGAACCTGATGCAGAGCTCGATCCCAGAACCCTGGGATCATGACCTGAGTTGAAGGCAGACGCTTAACCGACTGAGCCACCCAGGCGTCCCAAGCCTAAAAATAAATGGATTTTCTGTGGGCCTAGGAGTTTCTTAGCAACTAGCAGAGTTCCTGGCACACAAAAGATGATCCAAAGATTGTTTGTAAATCAACTGTAAAGCT
>NW_027681169.1:0-374 GCF_054177405.1 Leptonychotes weddellii
AGAAACAAACTGGGTTCTGGAGGGGAGGGGAGTGGGGGAATGGGTTAGCCTGGTGATGGGTATTAAAGAGGGCACATGTTGAATGGAGCACTGGGTGTTATATGCAAACAATGAATCTTGGAACACTACATCAAAAACTAATGGTGTAATGTATGGTGATTAACATAATAAAATTAAAAAAAAAAACACATTGAGATACCACCTTATACCAGTTAGGATGGCAAAAATTGACAAGGCAAGAAACAACAAATGTTGGAGGGGTTGTGGAGAAAGGGGAAGCCTCTTACACTGTTGGTGGGAATGTAAGTTGGTACAGCCACTTTGGAAAACAATGTGGAGGTTCCTCAAAAAACTAAAAATAGAGCTACCCTATG
>NW_027681170.1:0-374 GCF_054177405.1 Leptonychotes weddellii
AGCATTGTTTGAAAATGTATGTATTAAACTATGTTTTTCCTGGGGCACCTGGGTGGCCCAGTTGGTTAAGCATCTGCCTTCGGCTCAGGTCATTATCCCAGAGTCCTGGCATCAAGCCCCACGTCCGGCTCCTTGCTCAGCTGGGAGCCTGTTTCTCCCTCTCCCTCTGCTTGCCACTCCCCCTGCTTGTGCTCTCTCTCTCTCTCTTTCTCTGTCAAATAAATAAATAAAATCTTAAAAAAATGTATGTTTTTCCTAAAAATATTTTATAAGGAGTAGTTTCTAAATCAAAATTTATCACCTTCAAATTAATTTAAGTGGATTGCCATAATTAATACTGTCTTATGTAAATATACTCACTCATAATTGATAAT
>NW_027681171.1:0-374 GCF_054177405.1 Leptonychotes weddellii
AGGATAGGAGGCGTCAATGCCTGGAGTTGCTTTCTAGGACAGTGTAATAGGAACCCAAGGGACAGTCACAAACTTCTCTTGCATCATAACTGGCCTGCTTGGGGGCTATTGTGAGGTCTGAGTTTAGGCATCACAGGATGCCCTGGGGTGAAATGGACACGCAGTACCATGTTCCTGCAGTGCTGGAGTCCAGGGCAATGGGGGGGCAGAGCTCGTGGCTGGAGGGACGATCTGACCACGTCACTGCCACCTACAAGCCGACAGAGACTGCTCAGTCCCTTTAGGATGAAGGCTCAGTCTCTCTCTGGTTTTCACTTGCCTCTCCAATCTTGGTTCCTCATGCTCCATCAAAGTATGCTATCCACAGCTCCTGG
>NW_027681172.1:0-374 GCF_054177405.1 Leptonychotes weddellii
ATTGTGGTTCAGTTTTTCAGAAAGAGTCATCATCTTTTAGAGCTATAAACAGAAGTATTACTGGATTAAATGATATAGTATCTACAATTTCCTTCCAAAAATTCCAGTGATGAGTTGGGAGGGATGGGGACAGTACAGACAGTATAGATCAAAGTTTTTCTGTAAAGGACCAGAGAATAAGTACTTTAGGTTTTTTTTTTTTTTTTTTGAGGGTCAAATATTTTTTTTATTCTTATGTTAATCCCCATACATTACATCATTAGTTTTAGATGAAGTGTTCCATGATTCATTGTTTGTGCATAACACCCAGTGCTCCCTGCAGAACGTGCCCTCCTCAATACCCACCACCAGGCTAACCCATCCTCCCACCCCCC
>NW_027681173.1:0-374 GCF_054177405.1 Leptonychotes weddellii
AATAGAGGCCTTTGTAAACACGGGGGGAGGGTGGCTGCTACATCCAGAACAGTGAACAGGCCTGGCTCCACTCAGGTGATTCCTAGAACTTGGGGAGGCCCTGTCCTGCCAGCAGTGTGACAGGGTCAGATTTCAGGACCTCCATGCCTCTCTAGCTTTGCACATACACAGAGAGAGAATCTCCCTTAGACTCTAGCAACCAGCACCTCCCTGCCTTGTACCCCTACTTTATCTTTTTTAAGATTTTATGTATGTATGTATGTACTGAGAGAGAGAGAAAGAAAAACAGGGGAGAGGGAGAGAATTTCAAGCAGACTCTGCCCTAAACACAGAGCCCAACACAGGGCTCCATCTCACAAACCTGAGATCATGAC
>NW_027681174.1:0-374 GCF_054177405.1 Leptonychotes weddellii
AAACATCACATAAAAAATGCTAAACTTTTGTTCTCATTTTACTCTACTGCAGACTGTGTGCTGCAAGGGCATACACTGTCCATGATGCCCCAGCCCACAGTGCTGAAACAGCTTCTGTTCTAAACAGTAAGTCTGGAAATGCCATTCCTAAGATAGGATACCACAAACCAAAACGAAAACAATAAATAAATTATAAGATTTTATGCCCAAATGTTGCCACGCTGCTAAACTTTTCAGCTGGCAATAACTGTATATGGAAACAGAACACAAAATGAGTTTCAAGTACCTAATACCCACGCATCTGTTAAGTTGTTTGAAACCCAGTGTATCTTTTTAAAAAAGCTTATGACATTTTCTTATCTAGAGCACCAAAA
>NW_027681175.1:0-374 GCF_054177405.1 Leptonychotes weddellii
AATAGAAAGCACAAAATAGGGGCCCTGGGTGGCTCAGTCGGTTAAGCATCTGCCTTCGGCTCAGGTTATGGTCTCAGGGTCCTGGGATCAAGCCCTGCATCGCTTCTCCCTCTCCCTCTGCTGCTCCCCCTGCTTGTGCTCTCTCTCTCTCTGTCAAATAAATAAATAAAATCTTAAAAAAAAAAAAAGCACAAAATAAAGTGAGGGGAAAGAGTACAATTGCATAAAAAAAAATCACATTTGAAACAGAACAAGAGATAGGTCACCTTAGATTGGACTTATAAATCCATGTAAGAGTTTTTAAGAGCATTCTTAAAATATAAAATTAAGCATTGAAAATAAAGGAATTCAGACAAAAGTTAACTGGGCAAATA
>NW_027681176.1:0-374 GCF_054177405.1 Leptonychotes weddellii
ATCGCGCTCCCTGCTTGGCGGGAAGCCTGCTTCTCCCTCTCCCACTCCCCCTGCTTGTGTTCCCTCTCTCGCTGTGTCTCTCTGTCAAATAAATTAAAAAAAAAAAAAAAGAAAGACAATTAAGTAAAATGGCAAGAAAATGCCCATCCATGATGAAAACGAAACTTGAAAGAAATTTTTTTTTTTTTTTTTTAAAGATTTTATTTATTTGACAGAGAGAGAGACAGCTAGAGTAGGAACACAAGCAGCGGGAGTGGGAGAGGGAGAGCAGGCTTCCCGCCGAGGCGGGAGCCCGATGTGGGACTCGATCCCAGGACCCTGGGATCATGACCTGAGCCGAAGGCAGACGCTTAACGACTGAGCCACCCAGGCGC
>NW_027681177.1:0-374 GCF_054177405.1 Leptonychotes weddellii
ATCTTAAAAAAAAAATCAACTTTGGAACACCTGGGTGGCTCAGTTGAGCATCCGACTCTTGGTTTCAGCTCAGGTCATGATCTCAGGGTCGTGGGATTGAGCCCCTCTTAAGGCTCCATGCTCAGCGCAGAGTTTGCTTGAGATTCTCTCCGTTGCCCCTCCCCCACCCAGCATTTTCTCTCTCTCTCTAAAATAAATAAATAAATCTTTAAAAAAATCAACTTTGAACCATTCCTCACACCTCCCACAAAAGTTAACTCAGAGTGAATCACAGACCTAAATATAAAATATATGAAATAATAAAACTTCCAGAAGAAAGCATAGGAGAGAGTCTTTTGGCCTTTTGTGAGAAAGGCAAACACAATGCACAAAAG
>NW_027681178.1:0-7438 GCF_054177405.1 Leptonychotes weddellii
ATTTTATTTATTTGCGAGAGAGAGAATGAGAGACAGAGAGCATGAGAGGGAGGAGGGTCAGAGGGAGAAGCAGACTCCCCGCTGAGCAGGGAGCCCGATGCGGGACTCGATCCCGGGACTCCAGGATCATGACCTGAGCCGAAGGCAGTCGCTTAACCAACTGAGCCACCCAGGCGCCCGCCTTATGCGATTCTTAACTGATTAGAACCCAACCATGAGGCCTTGCACAGTCCTTTGAGAGGAGTTTTTTTTTTTTTTAAGCCTTTAAGAAATAGAGTTTAGTTGAACAGTTCAGTGTAGCTTTTGACCTACATGTTCATCTGTGAAACTCACCGTGACCATTGTCCAGCAATAGCCATCACCCCAGAAGTGTCCTCTGCTCTGTCATCTCTCCTTCCAGCCCCCCCCACCCCCAGCCCCGACCCGCTGGCTGTCATTTTGGGTCTGTGCGCGCGGTCTGCAATCCCCTAGGAACGGATCACCCTGTTGGGGTGAGCATGTCTGGCTGGCATCTCCCGCTCAGAATGACTGTTCTGCAGCTCGCCCATGTTGTCAAATACAGTCGTCACTCCTCCGTTTCACTGAGTACTGTTGCATTGGCAAGTCATGTGTTAGGTGCTGGTGGGCTTCTTTCTTTTTCTTACTGTCAGAGGCTGATTTCCAGGAAATCACTGAAAGGAGAGCCAACAGGAGAACAGACCCTTTCCCTTGTCTGCGAATATACCTCTCCAGGCTGATGGGGGAGCGGGTTGGCTGGGGGGAGGCTTGTGCCTTTTCTGACACCTGTATTTACAACAAATGACACAGAGCTCTAACCTCAACCTTGACTTGACTTGTCCAGTTGAGATAAGACCTATTTTCTACCAGATTTGAGGTCCTTAGAGGCCCCAGTTTTATCACCACCAGGACAGGGGAAGGCGGTAGGTGATGACGGGGTGTGATGTCAGTTTGGAAAGAGAACTCCGCTCCATGAAGCCTTGCACATCTTAATTTCCACATACCATTTCTAAGGCCCCTTGCTATGCTAGTCTTTTAAAAATTGAATGTATATTACTTTTATACACAAAGTCTGTATTATCTTTTATACAGAAAATACTGTGAACTGAACTCCCATGTAGCGTTGGTTTCTATCCTACATTCTTGTGCATAGGTTAGATTAGAAAAAGTTTAATTTAACCTCAGGGTTAAAATCTGTTGCTGCTATTTCCACAGTTGCTAACTGAAAACAGATTCAGAGTTCTATGAAATTATTCAAACTGTGACTATCCTACAGCAATTCAGGCTGCTATTTTTTTTTTTTAAAGATTTTATTTATTTGAGAGAGAGAATGAGATAGAGAACATGAGAGGGGGGAGGGTCAGAGAGAGAGGCAGACTCCCTGCTGAGCAGGGAGCCCGACGTGGGACTCGATCCCGGGACTCCGGGATCATGACCTGAGCCGAAGGCAGTCGCTTAACCAACTGAGCCACCCAGGCGCCCAGGCTGCTATTTAAGGAGTTTATAGGAGGGCAGATGCATATAATTTAAAGTTGCATGCGCAACACAGAGAAAAAAATTGAGTATATCAAGATGTTAAATGTTTTTTAGTTAAGGAATGTGGGTGAGTGTTCTCCCACCCACCCCCAACACACACTTCTTTATACTTTTATATAATGTAAAACTCTTTTTACTGAATAGTTATTTTTAAGAAAGCAAGTGAATGTTGTATACAACTTTGCACAAGTTGGCTTTTCCAACTAGGCTTCTTTGAAGACGGAAAGATTTCTTTTAGGAATTCTTTACAGCCTCCATTACAGTGAATATGGTAATGTAGTATGTGTGCAAGGATTTTTATGATGCATACAATAGTGCATAAGTGATCGTACTGTCTTCTGATGCGTCTCATGCCTTGTCCGTCGGGCTTATGTGGTGACTGGTGAAAGCCCCGTGGAGTTTTTGATTCGGGCCATCTTGAATCCCCAGGAAGAACAAGAGGGGAGAGGGGACAGGAGAGAATTTCCTGGAGGCGATGGTAGAAGAACAACGGTGTGCCGTGTGGCAGATGGGACACGCTGGCTGCATTGTTCCTCATCCCGACGACTCCTGGTCCCTGGTCCCTGCCTCCTATCCTGGCCAGCCGCAAGAGTGGAGTCTGCGTTGTTGGACTCTTTCTTTCCATCATTGCTGGGCACTCTCAGCAATCCTTTGGAAGGAGTTACGTGCAAACATGATCAGTTTTCTCTACCGGGCCCCAGAATGCGATCTTTATGTTGAAATATCCCGATGCTGAGTGGGGTGTGAGGTGTGTGTGTCTGTGTGCTTCGGTAATCTGGCAGCATGAGCCTTCTGTGTTGTAAATTTCTCTTATTTATGACTTCCTGAGATTTCTTTCTTTCAGTTCCTCTTAAAGTTACGTAAATTTAGGGAGTTTGGACCATTTCCCTTGTAACCTATTCTACTTAGTGATACATTTTTTATTTAAACAAATTTCTGAGGGTCCATGTGGGACTCGGAGGAATTTCTCTGGAATATTCTTACTTTTCCTTCGAACCGTAGTAGGCCCATGGCCTGTCCTAAGGTCCTTGTGAGAGAATTCACACAGCCTGGTGCATAGTGGCTGGATGACTTTGAACCCTAAACCCGGTGGGCTCTTTAGAGTGAATCAGAAGACCCCTCCCCACCTACTCTCCTTGAGTCTAAAGCGAGCACCTGATCTGATGGCCAAATGCCTATGGTTCAGAGTTTTCTAAGGGGTCGCCTCCACTTCCCTTCCCACCAAATGAACGCAGGGGGAGCAGACACATTTCAGTCTGGCCCTTTGGCTACATGAACCTGCTCTGCCTCTCTTTTCCTACCCCTTCCCTACTCCCTATCCTAGGGGTGGACTGGGGCTTGTCTTGGGAGGAAGGGAAAGAAAGCTGAGATCTGTCCCCCTTGCTTCTGTGACCTTTTCTGACCCTGTCCTGCCTGTCAGAGATGCAGGGTGCCATCCGTCCGCCTGGTGGGGGCTCGTAACCCAGCGTGCCCTGAAGAATACCTGTGGCCGGTTGTCCCCCCTTCTCAGGAACACAGGAGCTCCCGGGGTCTCCAGACAGGAGAAGAGTGCTGGTCACTCATGAGGCTGGTTTCGCATGGCTTCTGCACATACATTGTTGCTGCTTGTTATAAAAGTTGTACTTCGGAAAGAGTTTTTGATGTACAGAGAGGGCTCACAGCTGACAGAGCATTCCTGTTGTCAGCATTTTATGTTAGGACACTGAGTTTTCCCAGTCAATGAGCCAACATTGATAATGATTAATAAGCTCATACTTTATTCAGATTTCCTTAGCTTCCAAACCCTGATGTCCTTTTCTGTTGCAGGATTTCTCTAAGGGGCTACATTTTGTTTCGTCCTCTTCTGGCCTTGGGCTGCTCTTGACAGTGACCAATTCTCAGACTTTCCTTGTTTTGCTGACCCTGACCATTTTGAGCAGGGCTGGTTGGCTGTTTTGTAGACTGCTCGGCTTACTGGGATTTGTCTGATACTTTTGGTCATGGTTAGACCGAGGTTCTGTTTTTTTGGGAGGAAGACCGCAGAGGTAAAGCACCATTCTTATTACATGTAATATTTTTTACTTCGATTTTCCAAGTTTTCTTAATTCTAGAAATTAAGATTTTTCGCAACCTCCATGCTTTGGAAATTTTGACACTTTTAGGGGAGCAAAAATCAATGAATTTCCTTCTGAAGCCTTTTGGCAAAGAAACTTTTCTTACTGGAATTGTCCAGGTGGGCTGGTGGTATGGGCTGAATTTTATCCCCCAAAATTCATATATTGAAACCCTAATCCCCAGTTCCTCAAAATGTGACCATATTTGGAGATAGGGCTTTTATAGAGGTAGCAAAATTAAATGAGGCTCTAGTCCAACCTGATTGGTGTCCTAATATGAAGAGGAAGAGACACCAAGGATTCTTGCACACACAGTGGAAAGGCCATGTGAGGACATAGTCAAAAAGTGGCTGTCTTCAAGCCAAGGAGAGTGGCTTCAGGAGAAACCAGTCTTGCTGACCCCTTGATCTGGGACATCCAGCCTCCAGAACTGTGCAGAAATAAATTCCTATCATTTAAGCTGCCCCATCTGTAGAATTTGTTACAGCAGCCCCAGCTGACTAATATTACGGTGCTATTTGTGTGTTTGTAGAGGTGATTGTTTTAGACAGGAGAGCCTGCCAAGCATGTCCTGTATTTATGTTATTCTGTCCATTCTGTACACTAAAATATTTTAGGCTTCAAAATAGTGTTGGGGATTGCACGAGTGGTTATGCTGCTATGTACGTCTTATTTCCACTTCAGCAAGTGGTCTCTTGTCAGGGCAGATCTTGTTCTGTTGGGTTGACAGATGGCTCTCCTTCTCCAGCACAGGAGTCAGCCAAGTGATCTCTCAGAGCCAGATTGCGCCGTTTTAGGTTTGGCGGGCCCCTTGGCTGCTGGGGAAGCGACTCGATGCCACTGTTTGCTGACCTTTGCTCTGTTGCAGAAGAATACAGAGCTATGGCTCTTCCTTGTGCATTTTGCTTTCGTTTCTTTGCTTTTTTCCTAGGTGAGCCCATCTCTGGGTAACAGTCTTCATTTGTTCATCTGGCAAGTGTTTCCCGGGCACCTACTCTGCAAGACTACTTACCAAGTGGGACACTTGGGTGGCTCAATCGGTTAAGCATCTGCCTTTGGCTCAGGTCATGATCACAGGGTCCTGGGATCGAGCCCCGCATGTGGCTCCCTGCTCAGTGGGGAGCTTGCTTCACCCTCTCCCTCTCCCTCTGCTTGTGCTTTCTCTCTCTCTGTCAAATAAATAAATAAAATCTTAAGGAAAAAAAAAAAAAGACTGCTTACCAAGTGCTATATTGCTGCAGACAGTTTCAGAGATCTAGAGCAACCTGTAAATCCTGACTAAGGAGCAGGCCTGAGCAACCAGACTGGGTCACAGTTCTCCAAAGCATCTCCCCCTGATCCTGCTTTTGAAACTGCAGGGGAGTCATTTCAAGCTAGCAACCCCTCCTCCCAGATGTTTTTTTTTTTTTTCCTTGAAAACAAAGGCTTTTATTGTCTCTCCATGTCGGGAAGGGTGAGGGGGTGGAAGCTTCCAGAGTTGAAAAGGCTCTGAGCCCAGGGCTAAACTTTGTCTGCATGTCAGCCCTTCCTGGCTCCAGGTCACTCTCCTTTCTACCTTTCTGTGCCCCTCCTGAGTCTCGGTGTCCCCCTCTGCTGCAGCCTCACTTCCTCGAGAGTTCAACGTCGTGCTTGGCGGCTGCAGTCCAGCCTCAGGGAAGGGGGGATGACAAGGGATTCTGTCTGGCCCCTGCCAGCTGCCAGAGGATGCCTTACTGTATAGCCTTGTTTTCCCTGCGGTCCCTGCGGTCCCTCGGCTGCACATGTTTTTCCCTCTCGCTGACCTAAGCTCTGCTTCTACACTCGCCCCTGCCCTTCCCAGGCTGCCCCCTGCGGCACCGTCTCAGGTACGTCTGCGCTCTGGTCCCTGTCCTCCCACTTGGCTCCCCGTCCAGATAATTAAAGTAGCCTCCTCCCGACTCTCTTGCTCACTCCTCCCAGGTGCTGTAAGCACATCTGTGAGCCCGGCTCTGTTCACGCAAGTTCCCTGCTCTAAATACTGTCCTGGCTTCTTCGTGGAATGCTGCCTTTGAAAAAGAACCTTGGCAAAGTGGCTAAGCAACCCCCCCACTGCCGACACACACACACACCGGCCATAGACTGGGTTCCCACATTTCCCCCTCTCAGCTGGGCACCCACTGAGAAAGCTTTCTCTACGCTCTTCCCTTTTATGACCCGCCCGCCACTTCCATTTCGTATGTTGCCTCTGCCCAGAACTGCCTGCCACTCAAGTGGTCCACGCCTCACCCTGTCTTAGAATCCCACCCCCTTCAATGCATGCTCCCCCAAGAGCTTTCAGTATTCCTTCCCCGGAGAAAAGGCCTCTCCCTGTGATTCTACTTGGAGCCTTCTTTTGTGACCTCCTGTGGCCTGATCCTTTGTTTCCATCTACAGGTGAATCCATGGGGGACCCTGGCTGCCCAGGTGGTGTCCGTTCCCTGCCGACATACCCACCTAGTGCCCACCCTTCCTAGGCTGTGTCCAGCTTTGGGGGGGCGGTGGCCAGACTTGTCTGGGCGGTGGTCCCCATTTGTCTTTCCGGTGGGTTTGTTGTTGTTGTTGTTACTGTTTTGGTAGTGGGTACATGTTTCTGTTCTGGCCAGTAAAGTGGGTGGGGAGCTCTGGAGGGGGCTGCAGGGAAAAGATGCTCCGTCTTGTGCTCGGCTTAACCCCGAACACAGGGTGAGCCTCACAGACCCCTGGCCACAGGGCGGGCTGACCTGGGAGTTCCTAGGCTTCTATGGGCCTGTATCCAGGAGTGGGGGCCTCACTTTCTCATTTTCAGGGTTCATCCAGGAGACTAGGAAACCTTATAAGAATTGGACTTATTGTTGAGCCCTTGAAGCTCTTCTGTGGTTTAATTTCCTAGCACATTTTATTTATGACTTGTATCGTGAAAGACAGTGGCTGATATGGGTGTATATGAATTTTCTAGCACATTTATTTAGTGACTTGCATCATGAAAGGCAGTGGATGATATGGGTGTCTATTTCTTAAAGACTCACTGATGTTTTCAGATTACTCTCAGGGAAACAGTAATGTGAGCTAAATCTGTGCCTCACCCTAATGCCTCACCATAAGCTGGACATGGCCTGTATAAACCAGGAACCCTACCATGTCCAGCTGACCATTTCTCCAGGCCTCTGGAAGGCTCTGTAACAGGCGGTGTCCTGTTCCTGCTTCCCCACAGCCCTCCCTGTGAATATTCTCTTGTGGCATCCCCCGCATTAGCTCCCCTGGCCATGCTGTCTCAGGTTCCCCCACGGCCACAACCGGAGGCCGAATCCTGGTTTCCTGATGCTTCTGCTGAGATGCCTTGCATCAGTCAGCATAACCTTGACTCCAGGGGCCCTAGGCCTCTCACCAGGGAATGAGCTGGCCTGTCACTTGGTACAGCTCTTGACCTGCAGCTTCCAGATGCCAGTGTTAAAATGGTCGTGGTATATGGAGGTGCCACTCCGCATCCCAAGGAAGAGCTGATTCCATCTAGAAAGGAACTGTTGGGGACGTGCTGCTGCGTGTTCTCGGAATGTGGTTGCCGTTTGATTTGTTTGAAGTGGTGGGTGCCTTTTATTTGTTAATACATATATTTTGACAGTGAAGCATAACTTGCATTCATAAAAGTGACCAAATGGCTAGGACAGCTGGATGAGTTTTTCTGGAGCAAACACAGGTGTGTAATTCATTATCCACATCAAGAAATAGAACATTCCTGGGGAGGCCTGGGTGGCTCAGTTGGTTAGGCGTCTGACTTCAGCTCAGGTCGTGATCTGAGTCCTGGGATCGAGCCCTGCATCAGGGTCTGCGTCAGCAGC
>NW_027681179.1:0-374 GCF_054177405.1 Leptonychotes weddellii
CCCACAAATGCTCACGCGATTCACACAGACTTGCTCTTTGCTCTCGAAAGGGGATTTCAAGTGTAAATCATGTATCAAGCCCGGTGCGGGTATTGACTATGTGTTGGCCTACTTCTTGTTCTTGAAAACTTTTCTTAAAGGAGCAAGAACAAATTACCTTTTTTTTTTTTTTAAATTTTTTTTTTTTTTTAAAGATTTTATTTATTTATTTGAGACAGAATGAGAGAGAGAGAGAGCACATGAGAGGGGGGAGGGTCAGAGGGAGAAGCAGACTCCCTGCCGAGCAGGGAGCCCGATGCGGGACTCGATCCAGGGACTCCAGGATCATGACCTGAGCCGAAGGCAGTCGCTTAACCAACTGAGCCACCCAGGCG
>NW_027681180.1:0-374 GCF_054177405.1 Leptonychotes weddellii
GGGAAGGGAAGTGAGGATAGAACCCTGGGAAACACCAATATTTACAAGATATATAAAGGTGACTGAGATGTAGCAGCTATAATGGCAAGATAAAAATTAAGAGTACATTGTCTAGAATTCAGGGCAAGACAATGCTGGAAGGATGTGAGGTCAATGTCAAGTGCTGCACACAGATCAGGTAAGATAAAGGCTGAAAATTATCCTTTGGATTTAACAACATGGTCATTATTGATCTCGTTGAAAGCAGTTTTAAGAGAAATGGGAGAGAGGAGTTAGACTGAAGAATGAATGGCAGATAAGAAAACAGAGATGAAAGAAAGAAAGAAAGAAAGAAAGAAAGAAAGAAAGAAAGAAAGAAAGAAAGAAAGAAAGAA
>NW_027681181.1:0-374 GCF_054177405.1 Leptonychotes weddellii
AAGCAGAGGGAATACTTCCTAACTCATTCTATGAGGCCAGCATTGCTCTAAAACCAAATGAGACAAAAACATTACAAGAAAACTACAGACCAATATCTCTCATGAACACAAATTCAAAAATCCTCCACAAAATATTAACAAATTGAATAAAAAATGTATAAAAACCTTATAGACCTGACCAAGTGGGATTTATCTCAGCTTCGCAAGACTGGTTAATATTCAAGAATCAGTTAATGTAATCCATCAAATCAACAGACTAAAAAAGAAAAAATCACATGATCATATGAATAGATACAGAAATACCCACTCATGATGAAAAGTCTTGGTAAGCTAGAAATAGAGGGAACCTCCTCAAGTTGATAAAGACTATATAC
>NW_027681182.1:0-374 GCF_054177405.1 Leptonychotes weddellii
ACAATATTAGAATTAAACTAAAAATAAATAACAAAAATATAACTGGAAAATCCCAAAATACTTGGACATTAAAGAGCACACTTCTAAATAACACATGCATCAAATAAGAAAGCTCAAGAGGAATGAAAAAATATTTGAACTCAACGAAAATGAAAATATAACATCAAAATTGTGCTATGCAGTGAGAGTAGTGCTTAGAGGGGAGTTGAGAGCATTGAATGAATATATTAAAAATGAATAAAGATTTAAAATCAATAATCTAAGCTCCAATCTTAGGGAACTAGGAAAAGAAGAGCCAATGAAATTCAAAGTCAGCAGAAAAAAAGAAATAATAAATAATAGAGTAGAAATAGTTGAAATTGAAAACAGGAAAT
>NW_027681183.1:0-374 GCF_054177405.1 Leptonychotes weddellii
CTATGGATTTCAGTGAATAATAATGGATCAATACTGGGTCATTAGTTGCAACAAATGTACCATACTAATGTAAGCCATTAAAAATAGGGGAAACAGAGTGTGGGGTATATGGGAGTTCTCTGAACTATCTTCACAATGTTTCTTAAAGCCTAAAACTGTTCTGTAGAATAAAGCCTCTCGATTAAAAAAAAAAAAAAAAGGTGGGCAGAGCAAGATGGCGGAGGAGTAGGAGACCTGGATTTCATCTGGTCCCAGGAATTCAGCTGGATGGGAATCAAACCATTCTGAACACCTACAAACTCAACAGGAGATCGAAGAAAAGAATAGCAACAACTCTCTCATCAGAAAAGCGACCACTTTCTGGAAGGTAGGAC
>NW_027681184.1:0-374 GCF_054177405.1 Leptonychotes weddellii
CCCACCCCCCTCCCCTCTAGAACCCTCAGTTTGTTTTTCAGAGTCCATCGTCTCTCAATACATATTACTTTTATAATTAAAATAATTTTTTAAAGAAGTAGCTTCTTCCCATTCTATCCTTCTAGGTGAACGAGTACAGGGTCCCTGGCTTCCAGGACCTCATGCTTTAAGGGTAAAGGAGAAAAGAATGATATCTTGTGCTCTTTACATAGAGCATGTTTTTAAATTGTTTGGAGGTGTGTTTTCACATTTTAAATATTAATTAGAATCCATCATTATAACCCACACAAAGTGTGAGCAGAATCTAAAAAATTTTGGAATTGCTTTAATCTACATTTTGAAACTGAAGATAATTTTGTATTAAATGTAAGTAA
>NW_027681185.1:0-374 GCF_054177405.1 Leptonychotes weddellii
ATTAAAAGATTACTAAAATTTTAATTAAAAAATAAGCCAATTCGGGGCGCCTGAGTGGCTCAGTCGGTTAAGCATCTGCCTTCGGCTCAGGTCATGGTCCTGGGGTCCTGGGATTGAGCCCCGCATCGGGCTCGCTGCTCAGCGGGAAGCCTGCTTCTCCCTCTCCCATTCCCCGTGCTTGTGTTCCTGCTCTGTGTCTCTCTCTGTCAAATAAATAAATAAAATCTTAAAAAATAAAAAATAAGCCAATTTGCTTAAAAAGCTTTGAGAAGGAAAGAGAACAACAGAGGGAATTTAGCTGTCCGGAACTCTCTGGATATGTTAGGAAGTTTCCTAGATAAAAACTTCTGAATGTATTGACAAGTTCTATTTCC
>NW_027681186.1:0-374 GCF_054177405.1 Leptonychotes weddellii
CAAATTATACCATCAATTACAAGGTGCTGTGGAAGAGGGAGAAGAATAATCTGTGGCCATTTTTTCAATCTACCACAAGCATCTTTGTTATGCCAAGTCCTTACCTTCAAGGAGCATACACTTTTATCCTTCCTGCCACTGAGTTTCTACTGCTAGCGAATGATAATTATGAAAATCTGGGGTGAGATGGATCATAGGGCAAATCTCAGAAAAGAAATTAATAAGTCTATACAATTATTACATTTAAACAAAACCTTCTTGGGAGAGACTATCTGATCCCGAAATGTTTATTCAGATTTTTGTTAAATTTTTGCCTTATCCATTCATCTGTCGATGGACATCTTGGCTCTTTCCGCAGTTTGGCTATTGTGGAC
>NW_027681187.1:0-374 GCF_054177405.1 Leptonychotes weddellii
CCAGTGTCCCTTCCTCAGGGAGGCCTCCTCTGCCACCCCAGACAAGGTTTGGCACCCTGCTTTGTGCTCCTCTCATCAGAATTCATTACAATTCCTGATCTGTCTACCTTCCCTGAGAAGCTAATAAGGACAAGAATCTGTCTTCAGAACCTTGAACACTGCCTGGGAATCTACATGTTGTCTAAAAACAACATCTGAGGGCGCCTGGGTGGCTCAGATGGTTAAGCGTCTGCCTTCGGCTCAGGTCATGATCTCAGGGTCCTGGGATCGAGTCCCGCATCAGGCTTCCTGCTCCTTGGGAGCCTGCTTCTCCCTCTGCCTCTCTCTCTCTCTCTGTCTCTCATGAATAAATAAATAAAATCTTTAAAAACAAC
>NW_027681188.1:0-374 GCF_054177405.1 Leptonychotes weddellii
CAGCCTAAACCCCAGAGCCCCCTTCCTAAGCATCCCCGGACTTCTCTTCTTTCCCCGAGAGAATAAAAAACCTCCATTTCAAGGAGTTTCCATTCAGGACTGGGCCGTAGGGGAGGGTCAGCAAAGGAGGTTGGTATCAGTTTGGTCCAGCAGGGATACAGAGTTCCCGACACAACATCCCCCACCTTCCAGAAACACGGCAGTCCCAACCAGGAGGCGTCCAATGTGGGGGCAGTCGGCAGCCGGCCTCGGCAAGAAGGTCTGGTCATTATTTTTCTCTTACGGTTCCTCCTCAGTCTAGTTTCCTTCAAGTCCTGCTCTCAGACAACAAACAAGCTCTTTTTTTCCCCCCAATCAAATAGATCTGACAGCAG
>NW_027681189.1:0-7437 GCF_054177405.1 Leptonychotes weddellii
GGTTAGCCCGGTGATGGGTATTAAGGAGGGCACGTACTGCATGGAGCACTGGGTGTTATATGAAAACAATGGAGCGTGGATCACCACATCAAAAACCAATGATGTATTGTATGGTGACTAACATAACACATTAAAATTAAAAAAAAAAAAAGTTTAGTGTTCTAAAAGGTGGATGATCACTGATAACCAGTAAAACAGGAAAATACAGGTGATATTAATGTCTAGATACTACAATCAATAATTAATAAAATGTTAGTGTCTACATACTATACATTACATAATCTACTCTATCTTAAGCCTTTGATGATGCTGACACAAGATGGAGCACTGTGCCCAACAAATGGTCTGAATATTTATGTTCACATTACACAAGACAAGAGGCACTTACTGCTTAGTTGTCGTATACTGTCTGGGAGATCACCACAGTCACTGGGGAGCAGTTTTTTCATCATTCATGCATCAAAGTTCTCTGCCCCAGATGGCAAACTCCATGTGGCCTCTTGGAATACTTATTCAAACTAACCATGTCCAGAGCCCCTACTACACATCATACCAATAGCTGCCTTTGGTGCTTCTAGTATAATAATCATTATTACATCATTGGTACATGACCATGACAAGCCTGAAGAGGACTATTTATGCCAGAGAAACACAAATGTGAGAGAGGGTTTTAAATATTTTGTAGAATTTTGAAGGACCGCCCCCTCCTTACAGCCATTTAAGCTACTCTTCTGATATGAACCCCTATCTCCAGGTAACAGACCTGAAAGTCTGCCTGAAGCAATTCCTCTCCTATGCCATATTTAGGATAAAAATGATAATCTTAAAAACCAAACTGCAAAACAGACCATGCCACTTTTTATGTGAAGGTTCGTGTGAAAAGCATAAAGCAGGTATTACTCATACTATTTTCTTTGCATGATTTCCAAATATCTGTTTTATATCAATTCATCTGTAATGAAGAGCAATAGTTAAACCTCTGCACTATGCCTGACAATCCAGGCATGAGGACTTCAATTCCACTACTGCTAAAAATACAGCACAACTGATACGAACATCCACATCTAGAGGAAGTAGACAAACTGCCTGTCTAACAGTACGGAAATGGGGGCACCTGGCTGGCCCAGTCAGTAGAGTATGCAACTCTTGATCTTGTGGTAATGAGTTCCAGCCCCACGTTGCATATAGAGACTAGTTAAAAAAATAAAATCTTAAAAAAAAAAAAAACCACCCAAAAAAGGGGGGGTATATATGGAAACGGATATGCCATGTCAATGGATCAGAAGACTTACTATTGTGAAAGTGGCAATTCTCCCAAAACTGATACACACATAAAGCAGTCCCTATCAAAAATCTGGCTGACTTCTAGGCAGAAAGTAGACAAGCTGATCCTAGAATTCATATGGAAATTAGAGGGACCCATGATACTCAAAACAATCTTGAAAAAGAACAAAGTTGGAGAACTCACACTTCCCAATTTCAAAACTGACTACAAAGGAATGGTAATCAAGACATATGAAACTGGAATACGGAGATATATACAGATTAACAGAACAGAATTTAGAGTCAAAAATAAGCCCATGTGTCTATGGTCAACTGGTTTTTCAACAAGGGTTCCAAGACTATTCACTGGGGAAAAAACAGTCTTTTCAACATGCAGAAGAATCAATTTAGATTCCTATATCACACAAAAAATAAACAAACTAAACATCACCAAAATAAAAACATTTGTGTTTCAACAGATATCATCAAGAAAGTGAAAAGACAACCACAGAACACAAAAAAATCATTTTGCAAAACATACAATAAGGGACTTGTATGTTGAATATATATAAAGGGCTGTCACAACTCAACAATAAATAGACAAATAACCCGATGAAAAATGTGTTGTTCAAGAGACTCTTAATTATACAGATTACTAGAGGAGAGGGAGATGGGAGGATGGGTCAAATAGGTGACAGGGATTAAGGAGTGCACTTGTGGAGATGAGCACAGGGTGAATTACTGTGCTGAATTACTATATTACATACCTGAAACTAATATAACATTGTTTGTTAACTAACTGCAATTAAAATAAAAACTTTTAAAAAAGGAAAAATGGGTTGTTCAACATCATTAGCCAACAGGAGAATGCAAGTCAAAACCATGAGATACATTCAATTATGGCTATATTTAAAGACAGATAAGTCATTGGGGAGGGTATGTGCTATGATGAGCGCTGTGAATTGTGTAAGACTGTTGAATCACAGACCTGTACCTCCGAAACAAATAATACATTATATGTTAAAAAAAAAAAAAAAAAAAGAAGAAGATAGCAGGAAGGGGAAAATGAAGGGGGGGGGAATCGGAGGGGAAGACAAACCATGAGAGACTATGGACTCTGAGAAACAAACTGAGGGTTCTAGAGGGGAGGGCGGGTGGGGAGATGGGTTAGCCTGGCGATGGGTATTAAAGAGGGCACACACTGCATGGAGCACTGGGTGTTATAGGCAAGCAATGAATCATGGAACACTACATCAAAAACTAATGATGTAATGTATGGTGATTAACATAACATAATAAAAAAAAATAAAGACAGGTAAGTGTTGGCAAGGATGTGGAGAATCTGAAACCCTCAGACAGTGCTGGTGGAACAATATGCAGCCGCTCTGGAAAACAGTCTGGATCTTCCTTAAAATGTGGAAATAACACAAATGTCCATAAATTAATGAATGGATAAATAAAACATGTCTATATAATGGAATATTATTTAGCAACAAAAAAGGAATGAAATATGAATACATGCTACAACACGGATGAAACTTGAAAAAATTACACAAAGTGAAAGGACCAAATATTGTATGATTACATTTGTATGAAATGTCCAGAGCAGGCAAATCATAGAAACAGAAATTAGATTACTGGTTGCCAAAGACTATGGTAGGGATCGAGGATGGGGGCTGATGGCTAAAAGGGTTTCTTTCTGGAGTAATAAATATGTTCTAAAATTTATTATGGTCATGTTGCATAACTCTTAAGCATACTAAAAGCCACAGAATTAGGGGCACCTGGGTGGCTCAGTCGGTTAAGCGGCTGCCTTCGGCTCAGATCATGATCCCAGGGTCCTGGGATCGAGCCCCACATCGGGCTCCTTGCTCAGCGGGGAGCCTGCGTCTCCCTCTCCCTCTGCCTGCCGCTCCCCCTGCTTGTGCTCTCTCTCTCTCACTCTCTCTGTGTCAAATAAATAAAATCTTAAAAAAAAAAAAGCCATAGAATTATATACTTCAAATGAGTGGATTGTAATGAATGTGAATTATCTCAATAAAGCTGCTTTTAAAAAGAATATATAAATAATTACTATGAATTAAGATAGAGAAAACTGACCCTCAACTCTATGGTCAACTAATTTTTGACAAAGCAGGAAAGAATATCCAATGGAAAAAAGACAGTCTCTTCAACAAATGATGGTGGGAAAATTGGACAGCCACATGCAGAAGAATGAAACTAGACCATTTCCTTACACCATACACAAAAATAGACTCAAAATGGATGAAAGACCTAAATGTGAGACAGGAATCCATCAAAATCCTAGAGGAGAACACAGGCAGCAACCTCTGTGACCTCGGCTGCAGCAACTTCTTGCTAGACACGTCTCCAAAGGCAAGGGAAACAAGGCAAAAATGAACTATTGGGACTTGGTCAAGAAAAAAGGCTTTTGCACAGCAAAGGAAACAGTCAACAAAACCAAAAGACAACCAACAGAATGGGAGAAGATATTTGCCAATGACATATCAGATAAAGGGCTAGTATCCAAAATCTATAAAGAACTTACCAAACTCAACACCCAAAGAACAAATAATCCAATCAAGAAATGGGCAGAAGACATGAAGAGACATTCTCCAAAGAAGACATACAAATGGCCAACAGACACATGAAAAATGCTCCACCCACATCATTTGGCATCAGGGAAATACAAATAAAAACCACAATGAGATACCACCTCACACCAGTCAGAATGGCTAAAATTAAGTCAGGAAACGACAGATGTTGGCGAGGATGCGGAGAGAGGGGAACCCTCCTACACTGTTGGTGGGAATGCAAGCTGGTGCAGCCACTCTGGAAAACAGTATGGAGGTTCCTCCAAAAGTTGAAAGCAGAGCTAACCTATGACCCAGCCATTGCCCTACTAGGGATTTACCCCAAAGATACAAATGCAGTGATCCAAAGGGGTACGTGCACCCCAGTGTTTATAGCAGGAATGTCCACAATAGCCAAACTATGGAAAGAGCCCAGATGTTCATCAACAGATGAATGGATAAAGAAGATGTGGTACAATGGAATACTACTCAGCCATCAAAAAAATGAAATCTTGCCATTTGCAGTGAAGTAGATGGAACCAGAGGGTATTATGCTAAGCGAAATAAGTCAATCAGAGAAAGACAATTATTGTATGATCTCACTAATGTAGAATTTAAGAAACAAAACAGAGGACCATAGGAGAAGAGAGGGAAAAAAAAAAAACGAAATCAGAGAATCATAAGAGACTCTTAATCATAGGAAACAAACTGAGGGTTGCTGAAGGGGTGGGGGTTGGGGGAATGGGGTAACTAGCTGATGTAATGAGCACTGGGTATTATATAAGACTGATGAATGGTCAGATGGTCAGTGGGCCTCTAACCCTGAAACTAATAATACATTAATGTTAATTGAATTTTTTTAAAAAGATATATAAAACTGTTTTCCTTCGTGCTATCCCTACGTAATTTATCCGACGATATGGAGATAGCCACTGTTATCCTATCGCTTTTTTGGTTTTGAGAAAGATAACAAGAAGAGTGCAAAATCAGCAACCAGAAATCTAAGTTTAAGCCTTGACCCTTGAATACTGTGTGATGTTGGACAAACTGAGGAATTTCAAAGGCTCTGTCTCCTTCATCTGTAAAACAGAAAGGTAATAATCTCTCTTGCATTCACAGGGTTATTATAAAGACCAAAGAAGATTGTGTCCATGTGCACAAACGTCAGCACATTTTCCAGCCTGCTTTTTCAGGCATCTGCAATGATTCCCCTCACTGCCTCACAAGGGCCAGTTCATTTGCTTTGTCTTTCCAATACTATTTTCTGTCTTCCTACACCTCATTCTGATACAAGATTTACACAACTGAGAACTTCAAATCCTTTCTGACATTTAGGACCTCTAGCAGCATGACTCTGAGGGGAAACAAGGCTGACAATGCTATCCCTACAAGGGGAGAAGTAGGAAAGCCTGATCCTGAAGACGATCAGCGTGGCATAATAATCAAGCTATTCTATGTGCTTTCCAAATGGTCAAGATAAATGAAAGATTCTACCCATTCCAACAATGATGCTTGGGACAAACAGAGACAACAAAGAGGCAGCCAGGAGAAGACAAAGATGCCAGTCACAGCTTCCCTGAGGGACAGTCACCACAGGTCTGCATACCTCCCTGCACCCCTCCTTACAGGGTGCCAGGCTCCAACAGCAGCCTGCTCCTACCCATTGTGTGGTGTTGAATAGTAACATCCTGAATGGCACTCAGAATAAACAACTTTAAGTTAAGCCTGTTTTTATCAGAAGCACATTTCATACAAAAAATGAGAAGCTTGTGTACAGAAGCTAGCAGATACAAAAAAAAAAAAAAAAAAAGGCAGTAAGATGAGAGAGACCAGCTGTAATACACAGCACTGAATGAACAAAGCAGGACTTAACACAGTCAATGTGGACAGCGGGAAAAGGGAGACCATTTGAAAAGGAGGACTGACATAATCTAGTGAGGGGACTAAACCATACCCTGGTTTCTCACTGTGTATTCAGAAGACGAGGAGGCACAGAGGAGTGGGGGATTAAGGGAAGTTCACCAAGGGCACACTGAGCTTGACATGCCTGTGGGAAACCCAAGATATGTACACAGTGTACACTGGGAATCACCAACACACCATGACACCTGAATACACAGGAACAGAATCCATTTTCCAAGGAAAACCTGCAGAATCAGTAGTTTATGACATTAGATGCTATAAACAAATGATAAAATCTGGTATCAATACAGAATTTTTAAACAGCAATGAAGAATCGCTAACTTTAAAAAACACCCATCTCAACCAAAATTTAACTTTACACTCAAACAGCAAAACTCCAAGAGGCATTCTAATTAAGCCGAGAAGCAAAATAAGCACATTGCCACTACTACTATTTAATACATAGTGAGATTTTTTCTGCTAATGTGATAAGACTTAAAAAGAGAACTTTACAGGGGTGCCTGCGTGGCTCAGTCAGTTAAGTGTCCAACTCTTGATCTCAGTTCAAATCTTGGTGTCGGGGTCATGAGTTCAGGCCCCGTGTTGGGCTCCACGCTGTGCATGGAGCCTACTTAAAAAAAAGAGAGAGAGAAAACTTTATAGCATAATAAGAGAGCTAAAGTCCAAAGGAATTTTCTAAGAACTACCAGAATCAGTTAAAGACATAAACATTTGGGTGCCTGGGTGGCTCAGTTCATTAAGCTACTGCCTTTGGCTCAGGTCATGATCCTGGAGTCCCAAGATGGAGTCCTGCTCATCAGGGAGTCAGCTTCTCCCTCTGACCCTCCCCCCTCTCATACTCTCTCTCTTTCTCTCTCAAATAAAAAAAAATGTTTAAAAAAATAAAAGCTCTTTAAAAGTTTTTTAAAAAATAAAAATAAACATTTGTATAAAATCAGTAATGAATTCTAGTGTAAGAAAAAAGTACATAAATATATAATGTCACTACATGACTTTTATCTATGCCCTTCTCCTCATTCTCAGCTCAGGGGCAATCCTTTTATACTTTCCTCAGGAGCTACAGAAAACAGTCACACCATCTTTTGAATTTGTCAATGAATCACACAAAACCAACAGCATTTTTCTGGAGGGACAATACTGCATCTGACAATACAGAGTGACATATCCCAGTGTGCTTTTCACACGAAAACTTAACAGACTTCATTACTAACAAGCTAGTCAAAGGGGTTCTACCAGATGTATTTAATAAAAACAAGTATTAATTTGGAAAAAAAAATATATAATGTCACTAATATTCCTTTATACCAACATAACAAAAATCATGAAATAGAGATGAATGACATAAAAGCTACTTAAGAACTTTTAATGAAAAGCATTCAGTGATTTCAGAGTATATTTGAAAACTATAATAGTTTGTTATAATAATAATTTGTATTCTTCCCAAATAAAGCATATATATAATGTAATTTCAAGGTCTAAGCAAGATTTTTCTATTTTACAAAATGATTCTAAAATTATGCATAAGAATTAATGAGAGGATCAAATAAAAATGTTGAGAAAGAAGCAATAGAGATGAATCCTCTTGAAATATAGACATAACAAAGCAATAATTATTATTAAAACAGCAAGATACAGAAGACTGAAAAGACAGTCCAGAAACTGAATGAATTATACAGAA
>NW_027681190.1:0-374 GCF_054177405.1 Leptonychotes weddellii
CAACCCTCTTTCTCCTTCCTGCCTCATTTTGACGTGCAGCTTACTAGGAAGAAAATAGAGGTCCTTCCTCGTTTACACGGTGTGCAGTGGAGGATTCTGCTCTTGGTGACTCGATGGACTCCTGGTTATCTTCCGCATTAATGATTTATTGGCCAGAGCATCTGATTTCAGCTTGAAGTGGCTCGTCTGGTGATTCAAACTGCAGACAAAATATGACAGGGATTGTGGGATCTGGACAGTCCCTTAGGGTTGGGAGTGGTTGGGGCATCTTTAAGGGAGAGGTTATCGTTTCTCCTAGAGGTGCCTAATTATTCTGTTTGAGTTATGTAATATTTTAAACTGTTGAATTAGCTGCTATCCTTTAAAAATCAGGA
>NW_027681191.1:0-374 GCF_054177405.1 Leptonychotes weddellii
ACCTGTACCTCTGAAACAAATAATACATTATATGTTAAAAAAAAAAAAAAGATAGTAGGAAGGAAAAAATGAAGGGGGGGGAATCGGAGGGGGAGACGAACCATGAGAGACTGTGGACTCCGAGAAACAAACTGAGGGTTCTAGAGGGGAGGGGGGTGGGGTGTTGGGTTAGCTGGGTGATGGGTATTAAGGAGGGCACATATTGCATGAAGCACTGGGTGTTACACACAAACAATGAATCATGGAACACTACATCAAAAACTAATGATGTATGGTGACTAACATAACATAATAATATAAAATTTAAAAAAAGGAAAAGAAAATTTTGGCATGACATGGGAGTCTTTTTGGACACACAGAACACATATTTTTAC
>NW_027681192.1:0-374 GCF_054177405.1 Leptonychotes weddellii
GAGTGTGCACATGCATGCAAACGCACATGTGAGTCCATGAGTATACAAGTATGCACACATGCCCTTGCATGCACACACACACTGTGCACACACATGAAAACGTACATGTGGGTCCATGAGTGCACATGTATGCACACGTGCCCTTGCATGCACACACACTGAGTGTGCACACACGCAAACGCACATGTGGGTCCATGAGCGCACATGTATGCACACATGCCCTTGCATGCACACACGCATGAGTGTGCACACACATGCAAACGCACATGTGGGTCCATGAGTGTACATGTATGCACATGTGCCCTTGCATGCACACACACACTGAGTGTGCACATGCATGCAAACGCACATGTGAGTCCATGAGTGCACATGTA
>NW_027681193.1:0-374 GCF_054177405.1 Leptonychotes weddellii
AGCCCGATGTGGGGCTTGATCCCAGGACTCCGGGATCATGACCTGAGCTGAAGGCAGACGCTTAATGACTGAGCCACCCAGGCACCCCCCAAAGAGGTTCTAATACATTATTTCCTTCTGATAAATTTCTAGAAGTAAAATTAATGTTCTACAAGAGATACACATCTTTAAGACTTTGATCCCTCTTGCCACATGATCCTTCAGAGACATCCCACCAATTCACATTCTTATCCACAGCGTGTGAAAGTAACCACTTTCCAGACTGGGCAGAACACTGATATTATGCTTTTAAAATTCATTCGTTCATTCTGCAAATGTTTTTTGAGTGCCTGCTATGTGCTTGGCTGTGTGCTAAGGGCTAGGGGTAAATCCCT
>NW_027681194.1:0-374 GCF_054177405.1 Leptonychotes weddellii
AGAGTGAGTGATATAGAAAAAAAGAGGTTTATTTTAAAGATAAAATCTTACCTATTTTGCTAAAGCAAAGGAAGTAAAGGCTCAAAAAGGAGCTATTAGAAGATAAGAGAAATGCTATGAACCAGGGACAGCACAGTGGTGCTGGTGAAGTCTGTGGAAGGTTGTTACCTTACCTCTGGTGGGTGAACGTGGAGTTCTTCTATGGCTGTTGTTGGTCAAGCAGAAAAGATGTATGTGGTTCCAGGTCAACAGGGTCAGAATCCCAGGAGAGCTTGCTATAAACAGATTGCTGGGCCCCAACTCCTGACTTTGTGATTCAGTAAGTCTGTAGTGGGAGAATTTGCATTTCTAACAATTTCGGGATGATGCTGATC
>NW_027681195.1:0-374 GCF_054177405.1 Leptonychotes weddellii
AAAAAAAAAAAAATCTACTGAATGAAAAAAAAAATCACCTAGAGTCTCACCACCCAGAGATAACTGCTGCTAACATCTATCTTTCTTTCTTTTTTTTCTTTCTTTCTTTCTTTTCTTTCTTTTTTCTTTCTCTTCTTTTCTTTTAAGTAGAGCCCAGTGCAGGGCTTGAACTCATGACCCTGAGATTGAGACCTGAGCTGAGATCAAGAGTGGGATGTTAACCGACTGAGCCATCCAGGCACTGCTCATATCATGTTTCTAAGGGGGGGGAAAAGTTGACTATACACCACATGTTCTGATTTTCAGCATGGTTACATGGGCACAGTCTAGGTAGGATTGGTGACACATTATCCTGAGGGTTTTAGGGTCCACCA
>NW_027681196.1:0-374 GCF_054177405.1 Leptonychotes weddellii
AACGAGTGATTTTCTTTTCTAATGAGATTTCTACTGTTTCTTTTTGGGTGTTTCTCATTTTCAAAAGAACAATATAATCAGTAAAAAAGTCAAAGCACCTTTTCAAATCTGATTGTAAATTTTCTAAGTAGGATGTGAACTTGCTAAGAGCCAAATAATATTCACATTTTGGATTTGTGGGAATCATTCCCTTTCCTGATAAAAAGTCTACCATATCTCTTTTAGATAATTCATTTTCTTTGAGGAAACAGGGCATGAGCTGGAGAATCTGAATAGTGTAAAGACCAACTTTTATTTCACCCAGGAAACCGGCCGTGTTGTATGTGTCGTATTTTCTTTGCAACTTCTGTGGTGCCCAGGCCTCCGTTTCATAG
>NW_027681197.1:0-374 GCF_054177405.1 Leptonychotes weddellii
GCATGCCAAGAAATTTACATTTATTATCTCCTTTAGTGCTCATAGTAACGCTATTGCTATAGACTAAATAGTGTCCCCCAAAGATATTCAAGTCCTACTCTTTGGAAACTGTGAGTGTTCCCTTATTGGTGGAAAAGAGACTTTGCAGATGTGATTAAATTAAGGGTTTTGAGATGAGGGGATCATTCTGGATTATATGGGTGGACCCTAAGCACACTCATAAATGTTCATAGAAAAAGGAGGCAAAGGGAGATTTTATTACATAAAGAAGAAGAAGGCCATGGGTGGAAACAGATGGAAGCAGGGTCAGAGAGAGAAGATGCTATACTGCTGGCTTTGAAGATGGATGAAGGGGCCATGAGCCAAAAAATGGA
>NW_027681198.1:0-374 GCF_054177405.1 Leptonychotes weddellii
AGCCTCATTGGTTATGAAATGGCACGTGAAGGATCAGAATTAACAGGTGTCTCCCCAAATAGCAGGAAGGGGGGGAAAGAAAGCCATTGTTTTGGTTGCTAATATTATTAGTATTATTATTCCCATTGTGTTAAAGGGGAAATAATGTGCAAAAAGCCACACTAAGAGGAAGGGCAGGCATTGGGGGGACCACGAACATTAAGGATGCCAGAAGCACCTGCCGTCACTCAGGGCCCTCCACTCAGAGCTCGAATGCTCTGCTGTTGCTGTCTCGAAATTCTTAAATAATTTCTGAAAAAGGAGACCCACATTTTCATTTTGCACTGGGACCCGCAGTGATGCAGCCCATCGTGTGACTGGACTAAGCCTTTTTG
>NW_027681199.1:0-374 GCF_054177405.1 Leptonychotes weddellii
TGGGAAGCACACTGTGGCGTCGGCTGTTTCGGGGAGCCCCGGGCCATGCTCTTCCCCTCTCTGAGACCCCTTTCCCTCAAGTGTAAAGTGTAAAGAAGGCAGAAATGGGGGCTGAAAAGGGGCACAGCCAGGCTACCAGTCCTGCCTGCATAGGAGTCTGTTAGAAACACAAATTCAGGGGCGCCTGGGTGGCTCAGTCGTTAAGCGTCTGCCTTCGGCTCAGGTCATGATCCCAGGGTCATGGGATCGAGCCCCGCATCGGGCTCCCTGCTCAGCGGGAAGCCTGCTTCTCCCTCTCCCACTCCTCCTGCTTGTGTTTCCTCTCTCGCTGTCTATCTGTCAGATAAATAAATAAAATCTTTAAAAAAAAAAAA
>NW_027681200.1:0-7436 GCF_054177405.1 Leptonychotes weddellii
AGAAACATCGCCAAAGGCAAGGGAAGCAAGGGCAAAAATGAACTATTGGGACTTCATCAAGATAAAAAGCTTTTGCAAAGCAAACAGTCAACAAAACCAAAAGACAACCGACAGAATGGGAGAAGATATTTGCAAATGACATATCAAGAACTGATTATTATTTTTATGGCCAAGACATCAAATCAGAATTGGGTCACATCATTATTGACCCTATCTTTAAATTGTCACTTCCGCAACATCTTTATAGACAGTTTAGAAATATTGAGCCATTTCACTTTGTGAAAAGTCCTATAGAATAGGTAGCACCACATGGGTGGAAACAGTAGCACAAAGCACTTGAAAGGCATTTCTCCAAGGTTGCACAGCTAGTGAGAAGTCCTGGCGGGATTTGAGCCCAGGCAGCTTAGCTCCCTCAAAGCCACAGCTCCACCCGTGTCTCATCCGCTGCAGGGGCAGCCTTTTGGCCACACCACATCTCTGCAATACTCACTTCTGAAGTAGGGTGGGGAGGGAAGTCAGATTAGAAAAGTAAATACATTCTAATGAGCCACTTTTTCTCATCTCTACAAAACACAGCAATTCTGGTGACAGATTTGGTAGACTCAAAAGCAGAAATGACCTGTTCAAACACACTTTTCTTTGAGTATGAAATTTCAGAACCAGGTAGGCATGGTCTTTGAGCAATTGTTATAGTGATGGTGTTTGGTCAATTTCTTTTCTTTTTTTATTGAAGAATAACGGACATAATACTGTATTGGTTTCAGGTGTACAACATAGTGATTCAGTATTTACATACATTTCTAAATGGTCACGACATGAAGTCTAGTTACCACCTGTCACCATATAAAGTTGTAACAGTATGTTTGACTATGTTCCCTATGCTGTACATTATGGTCTCGTGTCTTTTATTTTGTAACTGGAAGACTGTACTTCTTAATCCTCTTCACCTATTTTTTCCATTCCCCTACCCAGAAGTGGGATTGCTGGATCATATGGTAGTTCTATTTTTTAATTTTTGAGGAGTCTCTATACTGTTTTAATAGTGACTGAAACAATTTCTATTCCCAACAATGCACAAAGCTTCCCTTTTCTTCACATCCTTGTCAACACTTGTTATTTCTGATCTTTTCAATAACAGCCATTCTGACAGGTGTGAATATCTCATTGTGGTTTTGATTTGCATTTTCCAGGTGGTTAGTGAGGCCATATATCTTTTCATGGGCCAGTTGGCTGTCTGTATGTCTTCTCTAGAAAAATCTCTTCATATCCTCTGCCCATTTTTAGTCAGATTTTTTGTTTTTTTTTCATATTGAGTTACAGGAGGTCTTTATATGTTTTGGCTGTATCATTGCAAATATCTTATACCAGTCAGTCGGCTGTCTTTTCATTTTGTTGATGTTTTCCTCAACTGTGCAAAAGCTTTTCAGTTTGATTTAGTCCCATCTGCTTATTTTAGCTTTTGTTGTCCTTGTCTGCTGAGACAGATGCAAAAGTATCACTGAGACTGATGTCAAAAAGTTTACTACTTTTGTTTTCTTCTAGGACTTGTATGACTTCAGGTCTTACATTTAAATATTTAATCAATTTTGAGTTTATTTTTATGTGTTATAAGAAAGTGGTCCATTCCCTCTACCCACTTTGTTGAGAGTTTTTATCATAAATGGATATTTTTTCTCTATTTTGTCAAATGTTTTTTCTCCATCTATTGAGACAATCATATGATTTTCATCCTTCATCTTGTTAATGTGTTGTATCACACTGATTTGCAACCATCCTTGCATCCTTGGAATAAATACTGCTTGATAATAGCGTATGATCCTTTTAATGTATTTTGAATTGGGTTTGCTAACATTTTATTAAGAATTTTTGCACCTATGTTCATCAGAGATACTGGCCTATAATGTTTTCTTTCTTTCTTTCTTCTTTCTTTTCTTTCTTTCTTCTTTCTTTCTTTCTTTTCTTTCTTTCTTTTTCTTTCTTTCTCTCTCTCTCTCCTTCCTTCCTATTTTGTCTGGGTTTTATTATTAGGGTCATGCTGGCCTCGTGAAATGAGTTTGGAAATGTCCTTCCTTTTTTTTGTAATAGCTGAGAAGGATAAGTATTGACTCTTCTTTAAATGTTTGGTAGAATTTACCTGTGAAGCCATCTAGTCCTGAACTCTCGTTTATTGGAAGTTGTTTGGATTTCTGATCAAATTTCATTACTAATAACTGGTCTGTTCAGACTTTGTTTCTTCCTAGTTCAGTCTTGGAAGAATTTTATGTTTTTAGGAGTTCATCCATCTCTTCTAAGTTGTCTAATTTGTTGGCATCAATTGTTCACAGTGGTCTCTTATGATCCCTGTATTTTTCTAGTGTCAGTTGTAAATTCTTTTTCATTTCTGATTTTATTTATTTGGGCCTACTCTTTCTTCTTGATGAGTCTGGCTAAAGGTTTACCAACTTTATCTTTCAGAGAACCAGCTCTTAGTTTCACTGATCTTTTCTTTCTTTGTGTGTACGTATGTATTGTGTAACAATTTCATTTACATCCTTTCTGATCTCACTATTTTCTTCCTTCTACTAACTGGGCTTTGTTCTTCTTTTTCTAGTTCCATTAGGTATAGATTTAGATTGCTTATTTGAACTTTTTCCAGTTTCTTGTGTGGGTCTATATTGCAACAAACTTCCCTCTTAGAGCTGCTTTTGCTGCATTCCATAAATTTTGGAGCATTGTGTTTTCGTTTTCATTTGTCTCAGTAGGTTTTTCATTTCCTTTTTGATTTTTTTCAATGACCCAGTGGTTGTTGAGCAGCACATTGTTTAGCCTCCCCATCTGTGTTTTTTCCAGTTTTCTTCTTGGAACTTATTTCTAATTTTGTACCATCATGGTTGGGAAAAATGCTGAATATAATTTCAGTCTTCTTAAGTTTATTTAGATTGTCTTATTATGTTAGTGGCCTAACATGATCTATCCTGGAAAATGATCCATGTGCCCTTGAGAAGAAAGTGTATTCTGCTTTTTTTAGTTGGAATGTTCTGTATATATCTGGTTAAATCCATCTGGTCCAATGTGCCATTTAAGGCCAATGTTTCCTTATTACTTTTCTGGCTGATATATCCATTGATATGGATAGTGGCGTGTTAAAGTCCCCTACTATTATTGTTTTACTGTGAATTCTCTCCTGCCCCTTGTGTCTGTTAATATTTGCTTTACATATTTAGGTGCCTCTATGTTGTGTGCATAAATATTTATAAGTGTTACATGTTCTTGTTGGATTGATTCCCTTATCATTATGTAATGCCCTTCTTTGTCTCTTTACAGCCTTTGTTTTAAAGTTTTATTTTGTCTGATATATTGCTATCCCAGCTTTCTTTTCATTTCCATTTACATGGAATATCTTTTTCTATCCCTTCACTTTCAGTCTGTGTGTGCTTTTAGAGCTGAAATGAGTCCCTTTTAGACAGCATATAGATGGGTCTTGCTATTTTATCCATTCAGCCACCCTGTATCTTTTGATTGGAGCATTTAGTCCATTCACATTTAAAGTAATTGCTGATAGGTATGTTATTATTGCCATTTTGTTCATTTTTTTTTCCTGGTTGCTTTTGTAGTCTTCTCTGTTCTTTTCTTGCTCTCTTCCCTTGCAATTTGAGGATGTTCTTTAGTATTATGTTTGGATTCCTTTCTATTTTTTGTATATCTATTATAGGGTCCCAGAGGTCTTTTAAACTAGCTAATTTTTCTTTTACATTTATAATTATTTCATTCCATGCTGAAAGATATATGAATAAGCATGATGAAAACAAATTTCAATGTAAGCATTTTTGTGTGGAGACGAGTATGTATAGTCACTTTAAGTTCCAACTTCTATTTCTTGAAGTTCCAATATATAATACTCATGCAAGCACACTGAGATAAAGAATAAATATCTGAAGTCTGGAGTTTTTTACCTATAGAAATATGATCAATCAGATTCACACTTCCATTTGCCACTAGAATATTTAGAGATTTAGTAACCAACTATCCTCATTTTCTTTTCTTTTTTTTTTTAAAGACTTTATTTATTTGAGAGAGAGCGAGAGTGTGAGCATGAGCAGAGGGGGGAGGAGCAGAGGGAGAGGGAGAAGCAGACTCCCCACTGAGCAGGGAGCCTGACATGGAGCTCAATCCCGGGACCCTGGGATCATGACCTGAGCTGAAGGCAGACGCTTAACCAACTGAGCCACCCAGGTGCCCCCTATCCTCATTTTCTTAATTTTTTTTTTCCTGTTCAATGTGGGTGATTTCCACTATTGTGTCTTTCAGATATGTTCTGTATCCTCTATTCTGTTTATTCTCTCTCATGTATTTTTTACTTGTTATTATATGCTTCAGTTCTGATTGGTACTTTCTTATATTTTCTATCTCTTTATTGAACTTCTCAGTGTGTTCATATATTCTTCTCCTGAGTTTGGTAAGCATATTTATGACCATTACTTTGAACACTTTACTGGGAAGACTGCTTATCTCCCTTTCATTTAGCTCTATTTCTGAGCGTTTTGTCTTATTCTTTTGTTAAGAACATATTTCTCTATCTCTTCATTTTGCCTAGCTCTCTGTGTTTCTTTATATGTATTAGTTACATCTTAGTTATGTCTTCCAGTCTTAAAGGAGTGGCCTTATGTAGGAGATGTCCCATGGTACCCAGAAGCACAATTCCCTCTGGCAACCAAAGCCAGGTGCTGAGATATCCCCTATGTGGGCTGCATGCTCCCTCCTATTGGCAGGGCTGTGACTACTGCTAGCATGTTGCTGTATGGGGCTGTTTCCAGCCCAGCAGGCTGCAAGGCCTGACCATGATAGCTGTCAGCTCATTGGTAGGTGGGGTTATCATCATGATGGCTATGAGGCCCAGCAGGACTGTATAGGGCTCTTAGTGGGGAATGCAACCTGGCATTGGCAGTCTAGAAGGAGCATTCCAAAATGGTGCCCACAAGCACCAGGATCAGCCACTGAACGAGATGGCAGAAATGGCTGCTATCAATATCTCAGTCCCTGGGGAGAGGCCCAGATGCCTCTTGCCTCTCTGGCAGGTGGTCCAAGACTAGCAAGTGGGCTCCTTTACTGTGTGCTTTTTGATCTGGTCTTTTTGTGCTGGTTACCAAATTAAGTGAGCCTGTGCCTGAGACTTTAAGAGAAGATTTATCTTTTCCTATAGTTCTGTAGTTTTGATGGATGTATTCCCTGTTGGTTTTCAAAGCCAGGTGTTTTGGGGGCTCATCTTTCCTGTGTAGAATCTAACGGTTTGGATCCTGATATGGAGCTTGAATCTCTTGCTCTTCAGAAAGAAATACCTTTGTGATCCCTTCTGACCATAAAAGGCCACACTTGGGTTGTGGTTTTTCTCCTCATCAAGAACATATCCCTGCTTCTTCTACCCATCCCAGTGCTATCCTTTGTTGTAGAGGCTCTGTTCATCCAGTTTTTAGGTCCCTTGCAGACGGAATTATTCCATATATAGTTGTAGATTTGTTGCGTCTGTGAGAAGTGAGCTCAGGATCTTCTAATACCACTATCTCACACTGGTGTTTGGTTTATTTCATTTATTTTTGCTCAGCAAGTTTTGTGAATTATAAACAACTAATTCATGTGTGACATTAGCATGAATATTAAAAATGTTAACTCTAATTTTAAACTTGAGTCAATTTACATATTTAGTAAATATAATGAGGTAGGTAAATAATTCACAAAAAATTCTGCGGCAAGAATTCTTGTGACATAAACACAGCTCATGAAGAAGATGCTTTTCATAGGCTTCCCCAACCTTCCTTCCTGGGAAACTGAACCAAGGAAAGATCCATGTTTATGAAAGGAAGTGTTGAGATCTCTGCCATCCTCCTATGGTCCAACAGACCTGCTGGACCAAAAAGAAAACACATCTGCCCCCTTCTGGCTGGGAAGTGGTACTGATGTTGGAACTTTGTGAGAGAACAGGGAGAGAATTAGCAGAGGCAAAAGTAAGTTTAAATTCCCAAGAGTAAACATTTTGAAATGGCAAGTCTTAAAAATGATTACATTTTGGTGGAAGCACCTATCTTAGTCCACTTGGGCTGCTCTAACAAAATATCATAGACTGGGTAGCTTATAAACAACAGAAATTTATTTCTCAAAATTCTGGAGGCTGGAAAGTACAAGATCAAGGCACCAGCAAATTTTGTGTCTGGTAAGGCCCCACTTCCTGGTTCACAGACAACTCTTTTCACTGCATCCTCACATGGTGGCGGGGAATGGGGATTTCTCTGCATTTAGATTAGTAATTATGACTTAGGGAAATGATCCCAAGAACCTAAGACATGATCAAGTTTACAGATTATTTATTTTCTCTTGGGCACTTTTTGAAAAATTTACGAATATATAGACCTTTGACATTAAAATAATACAAAAATAATTGAGAATAAAATTGAAATACAAATTAAAGCCTTCTACAGTAAAATTTAAAAGGGGAATTTTGTTTTGATTTTTACATTGATAGATCAAGTTGAAGATTTTTTTAAGTAAATATATATTCTTAAAATATAACATTAGTTATTTTTTAAACTTCAGTTAAAATACTATTCTGGGGTACCCAAAATAGTAGATATTTTTAAAATGGATGATTAGTAGGATATACAGTGTTCCTACAAATGAACGGCTTTCTCCCAAACTTTTTATCAATTTAATGAAAATATTTCCAAAGTGTTTAGTCATTTCCCTACCTCCTCAAGTATTTATCCAAAATGTTTCAGAAAAAGAAATTAGCTAAATATATTTTTAAATAGTTATAGTTGAATTTCTTCTGTGATACTATAAACACTGTGTAGTTTTCATCATGTTGAAACAAGAAAAATAATGCAAATATTTCATAATGGTTCAGTAAATACATTATAATGAAACATCCTGACACAATCTTATTGCCACCTTTAAGGGATATGGTTACAAATACTTTTGGAAAAATCATAAAATGTTTATAATATAATATGAATAATTATAATGTGGATAATTTTTTTATTTTTTAATATTTTATTTATATATTTGACAGAGAGAGAGATAGCAAGAGCAGGAACACAAGCAGGGGGAGTGGGAGAGGGAGAAGCAGGCTTCCTGCTGAGGAGGGAGCCTGATGTGGGGCTCGATCCCAGGACCCTGGGATCATGACCTGAGTTGAAGGCAGACACTTAACTGACTGAGCCACCCAGGCGCCCCTGGATAATTTTGTTTTTAAAAAGTCTGAAAAACCGGGGCGCCTGGGTGGCTCAGTTGGTTAAGCGACTGCCTTCGGCTCAGGTCATGATCCTGGAGTCCCGGGATCGAGTCCCGCATCGGGCTCCCTGCTCGGCAGGGAGTCTGCTTCTCCCTCTGACCCTCCTCCCTCTCATGCTCTCTGTCTCTCATTCTCTCTCTCAAATAAATAAATAAAATCTTTAAAAAAAAAAAAA
>NW_027681201.1:0-374 GCF_054177405.1 Leptonychotes weddellii
CCCTCTCTCGCTGTGTCTCTCTCTGTCAAATAAATAAATAAAATCTTAAAAAAAAAAAAAACTTCTAGCGAAAAGAGCAAGTGAGTTTAAATGTTAATTTAATTTAATTTAATGAGGGAGAGGGGCAGAGGGAGAGAGAGAATCTTAAGCAGGCTCCATGCTGCCCAGCATGGAGCCTGACATGGGGCTCGATCTCTCACCACCCTGAGATCCCGACCTGAGCTGAAATCAAGAGTCGGATGTTCAAATGACTGAGCCACCCAGACACCCCTAAGTATGTTCATTTTATTTTATTTATTTATTTATTTATTTTTTAAGATTTTATTTATTCATTCATGAGAGACAGAGAGAGAGAGAGAGAGAGAGGCAGAGGG
>NW_027681202.1:0-374 GCF_054177405.1 Leptonychotes weddellii
AAAAAAAAAAAAAAAAAGATTTATTCTTTCTGTCCTCAGATATTTTATTGTGTATTAAATTAGCAAGTATTGATGGTTAAATTACATTGTTGTTTGCTGAGTGTATGCATTAGCACTTTTGTGGCTAGTGTTCTTATTTAAAATTTTCAGACATTTGATTGGGTTGTGAAGATATGAGAGGAATGGGAACAAGCCTTAAAAAGCTTGGAGTTAGATTCTGAAAATATTTGAGCTTCTGTACCTACTTACTTTACACTTCTTTGTATCTTGTATTATGATCGTTGTTGGAATGTTAAGATAACTTGTCATTTTTTAAATACCTAACTTTATGTTTTGTTTGTTTGTGTAGGAAATGTTTTCCTAAAGCATGGTTC
>NW_027681203.1:0-374 GCF_054177405.1 Leptonychotes weddellii
ATATCAGTGAGATCTTATGATAATTGTCTTTCTCTGATTGAGTTATTTTGCTTACCATAATACTCCCTAGTTCTATCCATGTTGTTGCAAGTGACAAGATTTCTTTTTTTTTTTTTTGATGGCTGCGTGTTTGCATTCTTCATGATTGTCTACATATCTTTCTTTTTTCCTTTACATGCAGACTGTTTAGGATTAGCTTATTATTCACAGTGATAGTAATCACCACAGTTAGCAACTTGTGTGGGCTCCCTGAGCTTCAGTCTCCACAAGGTGAGGTGATGAAGGTGAGGGGTTGCCTGCACATACAGTGGGGGTGTTACAAGGAGGGAAACCCTGAGATTAGGAGATGCTAATCTTGTATACAGAGGCTGACA
>NW_027681204.1:0-374 GCF_054177405.1 Leptonychotes weddellii
ACTCTGATTTTTGACTGTGCAGGGTGTCGGTGCCCAAACCCCTGCATGGCTCAAGGGTCAACTGTATATTCTCTCTTTAATCATGGCCTCACCTTCATATTTACCTCTTTGATTTCATTTTGATTGACCAGGAAGTGGTCGTTTTGCCTTTAGAGCTACATTTTATTTTTTTTTATTTTTTTAAATGCCTTTTTTTTTTTAAAGATTTTATTTATTTATTTGAGAGAGAGAGAATGAGAGACAGAGAGCATGAGAGGAAGGAGGGTCAGAGGGAGAAGCAGACTCCCTGCCGAGCAGGGAGCCCGATGTGGGACTCGATCCCGGGACCCCAGGATCATGACCTGAGCCGAAGGCAGTTGCTTAACCAACTGAGC
>NW_027681205.1:0-374 GCF_054177405.1 Leptonychotes weddellii
CAGCGGGTCACCTCAGGAGCTGTGGGACTCCATGCAGACCACTTACACTCTGGAAGTTTCAGTTTATCCATGAAGATGTTGAAAATCTACCTCCTAGGATGTGTGTGTGCGAGAGGATTAAATAAGATAACATACGTAAACACCCACGGCTGGTGCCTGGCATACAACAAGAATCCAATAAATAATAGATGTTGTTGTCCGAGTTTAGTATTTAAGACTCTACTGTTATAAACGTTCTGTTTATGTGGACTGATATTTACTGGTTTTCATGGTTTTCAAGGAGAAATCGCATTATAATTAACGTGAATGGAGTCTAAATTGGCATTAGTTGGTGTTTAAGTTTATTCACTACTAGACATCACTTGGCCCCTTGA
>NW_027681206.1:0-374 GCF_054177405.1 Leptonychotes weddellii
GACTGCCTTCAGCTCAGGTCATGATCCTGGAGTCCCGGGATCGAGTCCCACATCGGGATCGAGTCCCACATCGGGCTCCCTGCTCAGCGGGGGGTCTGCTTCTCCCTCTGCCCTCTTCCCTCTCGTGCTCTCTGTCTCTCATTCTCTTTCTCTCAAATAAATAAATAAAATCTTTAAAAAAAAAAAAAAGAGACTATTTTCTGGTTTGCCTCTCTCTCTCTTTTCCCCCCTACGTTCATCTTGCTTCTATTCCTCGCTCCACTATAACCTAAACTCTTCCAGCAGCCAGAATGATCCCTTTAAGAGGACATTAGAGCATGAAGTAAGTCGGACTCAAAGCCATGTAATGAATCCCCACTTCACGTCAAAGCCAA
>NW_027681207.1:0-374 GCF_054177405.1 Leptonychotes weddellii
AAAAAAAAACCCAAACTGGAAAATATCTACAACACCTATGAAAGGTGAAAGGTGAATATCTCTACCATGCAAAAATAAAGCCAATACCCTCAGCAGAAAAATAAGCAAAAGGACACAAACAAGCAATTTTGAAAAGAAGTATGGACGGTTAATATGAGGCAAGATGCTCAGTCTCACTAAAAAAAAAAAAGGAGGAAAGAAATGAACAAATGTCTATAATGAGCTATAATTTTTCACCTATCTGTTTGGCCACAACTGGCAATTAAAATAATTGATAGTATCCAGCTTTGGCAAGTGTGGAGGGAAAATTGACCCTTTGCGCTGCCGGAGGGAGAATTAATTGGTACAGTCGTATGGAGGGCAGCTAGAAAATG
>NW_027681208.1:0-374 GCF_054177405.1 Leptonychotes weddellii
AATCACCATTTATGGCAGCTATATCCCTATGAAATGCATTTCTTTAATAATAAGACTTGAAAGTTGAAATGATTCCTTGATCATGGGCTACAGTATGGATGCTGCATTAACAGGCCTGAAAACCACATTAATCTCATTGTCCGTCTCCATCAGAACTCTTGGGTGACCAGGTGCATTGTCAGTGAGCAGCAATATTTTGAAGGGAATCTTTTTCTCTGAGCATTTGATCTCAACAGTGGGTTTATAATATTCAGTAAACCATGTTGTAGACAGTTGTGTTGTCATCCAGGCTGTGTTGTTCCATTTACAGGGCACAGGCAGAGCAGATTAAGCATGATTCTGAAGCACCCTAGGATTTTCAGAATGGTTCATGG
>NW_027681209.1:0-374 GCF_054177405.1 Leptonychotes weddellii
ATCCCGGGACTCCGGGATCATGACCTGAGCCGAAGGCAGTCGCTTAACCAACTGAGCCACCCAGGCGCCCCGAACAAATTTTGTTTTTTTGAGGCGTTCAAGGAACTGCGGAATCTGAGGATTGTTAATCCCTCCAAGAAGATAGTCTCTTATTTTCTTAATCACATTTTTTGCCTTTTTTTTTTCTTTGCGATTTACCTCTAAAATTTGTAAGATTTAGGGATTAAGTTGCACATTGGCCATTATTGCAGTGTATACATTGGGTCTGTTTTCTACTTGACCCACCATAAAGCTGTGTAATTTCCACTAGCCTCTCAACTCCTTTCTACAGCGACAGAATTTCTAATCACTCATAACTATTGGCCCTTTGGGGG
>NW_027681210.1:0-374 GCF_054177405.1 Leptonychotes weddellii
CGCCAATTATCTTTTCTTGTAGTTCCTTCTCCACATAGCTCTGACCTTTACCTGTCCTTTCTCATCCTCCTACTGATTTTCTTGTCATTTTCCTGGAGTCCTTTGGAACTTCAGACTTAGTCTAATGTGAACAAACTTCTTTACATATCTTCTCTTCTAGAACATTCCCCTCATCTCTTTTTTTTTTTTTAAAGATTTTATTTATTTATTTGAGACAGAGAGAATGAGAGACAGAGAGCATGAGAGGGAGGAGGGTCAGAGGGAGAAGCAGACTCCCTGCCGAGCAGGGAGCCCGATGCGGGACTCGATCCCGGGACTCCAGGATCATGACCTGAGCTGAAGGCAGTCGCTTAACCAACTGAGCCACCCAGGCG
>NW_027681211.1:0-7436 GCF_054177405.1 Leptonychotes weddellii
GTCAATGGACATCTTGGCTCTTTCCACAGTTTGGCTATTGTGGACATTGCTGCTATAAACATCGGGGTGCACGTACCCCATCAGATCCCTACATTTGTATCTTTGGGGTAAATACCCAGTAGTGCAATTGCTGAATCATATGGTTCATATGCTTGTAGTCTTAATGAAAATTTCTCCTTAGTATTTTTATTTCCAGAAAATAGTCACATTAAAAAAGCAAAACAAAACAAAATAAAAAAACAAAATTAGCCAGTCATAAATAAAACAATGTTGATTAGAATCATTGCTATCTCTTTTCACTTTGATTTAATCCATGTTTAGGTAAAGGGGTTTTGAATACAGAGGAAATATTAGGACACTGCTTGCACCCATTTAAAAAAATGTATCTCTGTTAATTTTAACATACCATCGGGGCTTCTCAAGGAAAAAGAAAAGTATATCACTGTGTTACTGACTCATGCCCTTTGCCTTTTAGATTTGACCACTTCTACAAGTTGTTAGTAAGTGGTTGTTAGTTAAATATCATTTGCATTCATATTTTCCATACTAAGTATTATTTCTAAATCATGGCTCTAATCAATTGCAATCAATCTGAATTTGGATATCAATATCCTGGCCCCTCTTCCATGCTGTTGTTGAAATGACATGGAATGTAGTATGTTTCTTTTAAAATACCTTAACCCAGATTTTCAGTTCTTCTCTTCTTCAAACCCCCAAAGGCTGTATTCAACTTTTAAACTAATCCAACACTTTCAAGATGTGAAAAACACCTTGAAACTGAAACTGACAAAGTGAATCACATTCCTCTCCCAATTAAGATCTACAGAGGCAGAGATGCTCACCCATGTGATACATATACACAAACACAGCTGGGCTGAAACCTGCTTTACCTACATGCTAACATGACTTAAAATTTCTCTGAGTCCCAAAGGTGCATGACCTGGTGCTCTGTGAATATAGAAAAGGATTTCTGTTACCTTCTCTTGTTAAAGAATTTAAATTTACAGTACAGATATTTATTTAATTACCAATTTATTTCAGAAATTAACAGGATACTCTTTGAAAAAGAGAAGACTAACAATATAATCCAAAGTTCACAGGCATAGAGAGCAACCTACTTTATGTCAAGTCATCTATTGTTTGCATTACCATTCATCCTCACAACCACTATATGAAGCAGATATAATTGACCTCACTTTTACAGAGGAGTGGCCTGTATTTTAAAGGGGTTAAGTGCCTTGCTCTAAATCACACAATGTGTAAGTAATGGAGGTGGAATTTGATCCCTCTTCTGCTGAGATTTTCTATTCTAGTATTTAATTATGACATACTGCCCATTTTAGTTTAAGAGAATAAAAAAGTTAGCATTTTTCTATACTTAACAAGTTAAAACTGAAAATACAAGTAGTTATGTTAAATCATGGTACTTCAAAGAATAGTAGCATAGGAAAGATTTAAAATCACTTTTGTACTGTAATTATAAATGTGAAATAGCAATAAAAATACTAAGTGAGAAATTCTGTTATACTTAATTCTTATAAATGGTTCTATAACTTCTCATGTCTGTTCCCTGCTTGAAACTATCGCTTAATTCTATATCCTATACATGAAACTAGAATTATAATAGGATATTTTAAAATATCTACAATGATTAAGAAAAAGACACTTTACTTTAAAAAAAATTCTAGGTAAATTAAAGAAAAAAAGACACATGAGAGAGAATCTGGTACAGTAAAGGACGGCTCTCAGAGACTAATTATGATTGAATTCAAATTCAAAACAAAAATGAGCTAAGAAGTAAACATTATAAATCCTTGTATACTGGCATACTTTTTAGTCCTAGTTGAAGATTATGTGTAAGCACAAGGAGTATCAGTGGATAATTAAAAAAAAAAAAAAAAAACCCTCAAAGCTGATCATTTGGTCTAAATCACAGATTTCAGGATTTCTTTTTTTTTTAAGATTTTTTTTTTTTTTATCTGACAGAGAGAGAGAGCACAAGCAGGGAGAGCAGCAGGCAGAGGGAGAGGGAGAAGCAGGCTCCCTGCTGAGCAGAGAGCCCTACATGGGGCTCGATCCCAGGACCCTGGGATCACAACCTGAGCGGAAGGCAGTCACCCAACCGACTGAGCCATCCAGATGCCCCAGATTTCAGGATTTCTGTGAAACAAATTAATGATATTCCTTGGGTTTTAGAGAGAGTATCCTTATTATTTTCAACATGTTCTTATTCAGTGTGTGCTTCAATGATTCCATTAACCCACAAAATTTTCATTTTGTGACAGTTAACTAAACAGGAATAAGGTGAGTGATTTAGATATTTTAAAATATGGATTTTAGATCCTGTGTAAATGACTTGAGATTAGTGCTTTTTCCTTGCCTAAAAACTGGCAATCCATTAAAGGAATCAAGAATTCATGTATTTTAGCGATTTTGCTTTATAGTTATTGGATATTTCTTGAATTATTTTTCTTGCTCTTTTCCCCTTTCTTACAGAATGTTTTTATTGCCAACTGCTATTAGAGCAGTCTATTAATGTTACCCTGACTATGCTATTTGTACGAAATATTAAATTTGATGTATTTTTTTGTAGTAGGTATGGAATTGCTGTATTTAAAAACTATGATTAAAGGTATATTCTAGATTATTCTAATATATATGTAGATATATATATATATATACATACCCTTTTAGTAAAGAAAAAATAATAGTGTTCCCAGACCAACTAGTGTATTGCTTTTTGTGTATTCAATTAAAAATAAAAATCATGTGTGACCTAAGCTGCAAAAATGCAGCCCACTTTGGTTCAGATTTCTTTCCTGAATGACTCATGTCTTATGGATTTGGAAGGGAATGACTATGCAGGGAGAAAGAGTATTGGAGATGTGCCAATAGACTATTCTCTGTGGAGTCTTAGGGAAAAATGATGACAGCAGCAGCCTGGTAGAGGACATTCTTATTTGTCTTAAACTTTACTATATAAGGTAGTGGTTAAGAGCTCTGGTATAAGATTTCTGGCTGTGAATACTGACTGTAACATTCAGTAGGTATGTGACCTCAGAAAAGTTAATTAATTACTTTCTCTGGGATTCAGTTCTTTCATTGGAAAAATAAGCTAATAATGATAACCTACATCATACATTTGTTGTGGGAGTTTAGTTATTTGATAGACGGGTTAGTATAGTCCCTTACACATGTTAAGTGTATAATAGATATGTTACCGTATTCTAGAAGCTATCTTGATATATTTCAAAAGAGTAAAGCATAACCTTACCATAATCATTGTAACATGAAAAACCATTTGCCATTGGAGCCATATTTCCAGCATAGAGAAATATTGCCTCCTCCACTAACATTTAAATGTGAGTACAGACTTTTTACTCTATTGTTTACTGCTATATCCTCAGTGCTTAGATTATTGCCTGGACCATTCATAGTGTGTTGTCAGTAACCGCTTGTTAAAAAAATGAATCACTGGTCAACTTTCAGTTTCTCCAAGCCAACAAAACCCTCCATAATACTTTAAAATAGACAAAGTGATTCTTTTCAACATCCATTATGGATATACTCTAACCCATGCTACCAGTAAATCTAATCTTTCCTTTTTCTTTAATCTGCTTCCTCCAGGTTCGAACTCTCTAATGGATGCCTTGGGTTTTGGGAAAATTCTACAAATCCCTTTAATATCCTACCTGAGGTTTTCCAATTTAGGCAATCCATTATAAAGAAAATAATCTCTCTCTACCAAACTGTTATCAAAATTCTCATTCCTGAGGAATTGAAAATAGTAATAATGGTTGATATTCATTGAGTGCTTACTCTGAGTATGAGGCACTGGGATAACATTTGTGCAATCTTGTTTAATCTTCATAACAATTTTCAATTATACAGATTCTAGAAGCCTTCACATGAGAAAATTGAGATTTGGGGAGGTTAATTATTCATTATCAAGTCAAAAATTATAAAGAGCAAAACAGATTTTGCACCAGTTTAATATCAACATTAATGCTCTTAAGAACCAAATAAACTATCTTCTGCCTATGCAGTCAGTGTTCAGTATTAAAGCTATCAGGAGATCTGATGATTTCACATACTAAGGCATTAAGGACTGACAGTATATTAACTATCAGTTAAAAGGTTAACCTGGATGTATATATTTTCACTTTGAAAAATGATACTTTGAACAAAAATAAATTGAACTGAATGAAAGAAATTCTAATGGTGAATTTCAGACCCTGTGACAGGTAAATGGAGTAGATAATTTGGGACTGGAGACTTTTCCAGAGTTAAAAACCTTAACATAACTTTGTTCTAAGTTTCTTTGTCAAATTCATTTATATGCTTGTCCTTTTAATCCCTATAAAATATTCTCTTCTTTAATTAATTCAATTAATCTATTCATAAAGATTTTTTTGACTGTCTACTATGTGCCAGATACAGTTTTAGAATTAGTAGTAGTAAATGATTTCAGAAAATTCACAACTTATGAAAGACAAAAACATTTAAACACACAATTATACAACAATAAGGTAAACATCATAAGAAAGGCAGTTACTACAAATTGGAATGAAAGATACACATAACCACTTGGATTAAGACATCAAAATAAAACTTCACTGGAGCAGTTACATTTAAATGGGAGTTAGGTGGTGGGAGAAAAGTATAGAATGGTAAAAAGAGGGGCAGGGCACCTGGGTGGCTCAGTTGTTAAGCATCTGCCTTCAGCTGAGGTCATGATCCCAGGGTCCAGGGATCGATCCCCACATCGGGCTCCCTGCTCAGAAGGAAGCCTGCTTTTCCCTCTCCCACTCCCCCTGCTTGTGTTCCCTCTCTCGCTGTGTCTCTCTGTGTCAAATAAATAAATAAAATCTTAAAAAAAAAGAAAAAGGGAGCAAGATGGCAGAAGAGTAGGAGATCTGGATTTTGTCTGGTCTCAGAAATTCAGCTGGATAGGGATCAAACCATTCTGAACACCTACAAACTCAACAGGAGATCAAAGAAAAGAATAGCAACAACTCTCTGAACAGAAAAGCGACCACTTTCTGGAAGGTAGGATGTGCGGAGAAGTGAATCCGAGGTGATAATTGGGAGGATAGATGGGGGGGGAGGGGGCCTCCATCACTGGCAAATGATAGAGCCTCGGAGCACAAAATCGGAGCTTTAAGAAGTTGGCTACACTGAGGGACATCACTCCAGTGGCTAAGCAGGGGATGGAACCCTCACTGGGACAGTGTGGTCTCAGGACCCTGGGGGTCACAGAAAGACCGGGGGTGCCTGAGTGCAGCAGAGCTCCCAGGAATCGGAGCAGGGTAGCCGACTGCAGAGACAGAGCCGAGGTGTGGGCTCTCAGCTCGGGGTTGCCATAAACTGTGATCCATGGCACAGTCGGGCCACTGCTCTTCCAGCAGGGACCCAACAAGCAGCAGATCTGGGGAGACTCCCCTTCCTCAACTGGGAGGAGCAGCGTGGGAACGCACTGCAGGGATCTGCTGGGTTTGGAGACTCCACACCGAGTCAGGTGCCAAAGATAGAAACGCTTGGTCACAGGCCGGGTGAGCACGGAGTGCGGCCGAAGACAGGGGAGACGGGAGTGACTGACTGCTTTTCTCCGGGGGCGCACTGAGGAGTGGGGCCCTGAGTTCTTGGCTCTTCCTGGGTGAAGATTGGGAGGCTGCCATTTTGACTCTCATCCTCCAAAGCTGTATGGAAAGCTTGCAGGGAACAAAAGCTCCCAAGAGCAAACCTGAACAGATTACTTAGCCCGGACCGGCAAGGGTGGGGCAATTCCACCTCCTGCAAAGACATTTGGGAACCACAGCAACAGGCCCCTCCCCCAGAATTTCAGCAAGAACAGCCAGTCAAGACCAGTATACTGATCAATGAGAACGGCAGAACTCCAGCGCTAGGAGAATAATGTACATAGAATCCATGGCTTTTTACCATAATTCTTTAGGCTTTCAAAGTTAATTTTTTTTTAACTTTTTTTTTGAAATTTTCTTTTTCCCTTTTTCAACCAACATCTTATCAATCCCTTTTTTAAAAAACATTTTCATTTTTCATTTTAGAGTCATATTCTATCCTTTCATAGTAGTTACCCTTATTTTTGGCATATATATAAGTTGTCCTCTCTTTAAAATTTTGAGATAGTTTCTTCTAACAGATCAAAACATACCCTAAATCTCTAGTGTATGGTTTTGTTCTAACTACTGCCTGATCACATTCTCTCCCTTTTTTTTTCATTTATTTAAATCCTCTTCTTTCTTTTTTCAAACAACTTCTTATCAATTCTATCTATACAATTTTTTATAATTTTCATCTTTACAGTCATATTCCATCCCTTCATCATATCAACCCTTATTTTCGTACATATATAAGTTTTTCTTTCTTTAAAATTTTGGGAGGACTTTTTCTAACACACAAAAATACACCCAAAATCTAGTATGTGGCACTGATCTATGCATCAGCCTTATCATATTTGATCATATTCTGTTTTTTTTTGTTTTGTTCTGTTTTTGTTTGTTTTTATCTTTTTCTTTTTCTTTTTTCTTTCTTTCCCTTTCTTTTCCCACAGCTTCAGGTCATTTCTGATTTGTTTAGAGTATATTTTCTGGAGAGGTTGTTACCCTGTTAGCATTTTGTTCTCTCATTCATCTATTTTCCTCTGGACAAAATGACAAGATGGAAAAAATCACATCAATGAAAAGAACAAGAGGTAGTACCAACTGCCAGGGACCTACTCAGTATGGACATTAGTACAATGTCAGATCTAGAGTTCAGAATCATCACTTTAAAGATACTAGCTGGGCTTGAAAAGAGCATGGAAGTTATTAGAGAAATCCTTTCTGGAGAAATAAAAGAATGAAAATCTAACCAAGTCAAAATCAGAAAGTCTATTAACAAGATGCAATCAAAAATGGGGTGCTAACTGCTAGGATAAATGAGGCAGAAGAGAGAACCAGTGAGATAGAAGACCATGATGGAAAATAAAGAAGCTGAGAAAAAGAGAGATAAACAGCTACTGGATCACGAGGGCAGAATTCAAGAGATAAGGATACCATAAGATGAAACAACATTAGAATAATTGGGATCCCAGAAGAAGAAGAAAGAGAGAGAGGGGCAGAGGGTATCTTGGAGCAAATTATAGCAGAGAACTTCCCTAATTTGGGGAAGGAAACACCCCAACATCTAATAGTAAAACTTATGAGTCTCAGAGACAAAGAGAAAATCCGGAAAGCAGCTGGGGAGAAGAAATATGGAAACTACAATGGTAGCAACATTAGATTGGCAACAGACCTATCCACAGAGACCTGGCAGGCCAGAAAGGACTGGCATGATATATTCAGAGCACTAAATGAGAAAAATATGCAGCCAAGAATACTATATCCAGCTAGGCTGTCAGTGAAACAAAAGGAGAGATAAAAAGCATCCAGGACAAA
>NW_027681212.1:0-374 GCF_054177405.1 Leptonychotes weddellii
AAGAGGATGCGGAGGGGTACAAGACTTCTCTGAAATGATTGCCAACTAGGCTCCAAATGTGCTTTTCAGAGCCCATCACAGCCCCTCCAAGACCCTCTGCTCCTTTTCTTCCTCATGCTTCCACCTCTCTCTCTCTCTCAACACCTTGCCTGTTCTCTTCTATTCCATATCCACCGGCCTGAGCTGACTCTCAGATCCAACCCTCTAACCCAGGCACCTGGAGCCCTCCCTCTTTACTGTCCCTCTGGTCCTATGTTCTGACCCAAGAACAGGTGTCCTGCCATACCCCAAACACGTGTCCAAAAGCAAATTCCTCATCTCCTGCCAGAAGCCTGCTCCCTCCCCAGAGTCTCCATTCTTCTGGGGTTGTGGGG
>NW_027681213.1:0-374 GCF_054177405.1 Leptonychotes weddellii
AGAATTCTTCATATCAGTGAGGTCATATGATACATGTCTTTCTCTGATTGACTTATTTTGCTCAGCATAATACCCTCCAGTTCCATCCATGTCATTGCAAATGGCAAGATTTCATTCCTTTTGATGGCTGCATAATATTCCATTGTGTGTATGTATGTATGTATGTATGTATGTGTATATATATATATATATGTGTATATATACATACATCACATCTTCTTTATCCATTCATCTGTCAATGGACATCTTGGCTCATCATCTTCTTAAAGAAGCTTTTTTTGAACTTCAGGATGAGCCAGTGATTAATTCTATACATTCCTGTCTAGGTCTTAATAATGTTATTTTGCTGAAATAATCTGTTTATGTGTCCCTCT
>NW_027681214.1:0-374 GCF_054177405.1 Leptonychotes weddellii
AACCTTAAAAGCACCAACAATCCATTTAAATTTGATTTCTTAGCTACCTGCATGTTAATGAAAGATGGAAGAGAGGAACTAACTTGGTCTTACAAGCATCAAAAAAGGTGATACTTTGGATATAGAAATATCTTGAGAAAGGAATACAGTAGCTCAACAGAAGATAGTTTCACTAGTCCAAGAGTGAAAATATTTCAGACATGGAGAGAGGATTCATTTCTAAGATTTTATACAGAAAAAAAATCAGGCACAATTTGTGTTAAAATGGATTTTAAATATAAAGGACATATGAATGAACCATATTCATTCCTTCATTTAATCAGATTTATTGAACATATATGATTCAATATAGCAGTAAACAAAGCAGGAAAAAA
>NW_027681215.1:0-374 GCF_054177405.1 Leptonychotes weddellii
CAACCCTCTTTCTCCTTCCTGCCTCATTTTGACGTGCAGCTTACTAGGAAGAAAATAGAGGTCCTTCCTCGTTTACACGGTGTGCAGTGGAGGATTCTGCTCTTGGTGACTCGATGGACTCCTGGTTATCTTCCGCATTAATGATTTATTGGCCAGAGCATCTGATTTCAGCTTGAAGTGGCTCGTCTGGTGATTCAAATTGCAGACAAAATATGACAGGGATTGTGGGATCTGGACAGTCCCTTAGGGTTGGGAGTGGTTGGGGCATCTTTAAGGGAGAGGTTATCGTTTCTCCTAGAGGTGCCTAATTATTCTGTTTGAGTTATGTAATATTTTAAACTGTTGAATTAGCTGCTATCCTTTAAAAATCAGGA
>NW_027681216.1:0-374 GCF_054177405.1 Leptonychotes weddellii
CAGCCTAAACCCCAGAGCCCCCTTCCTAAGCATCCCCGGACTTCTCTTCTTTCCCCGAGAGAATAAAAAACCTCCATTTCAAGGAGTTTCCATTCAGGACTGGGCCGTAGGGGAGGGTCAGCAAAGGAGGTTGGTATCAGTTTGGTCCAGCAGGGATACAGAGTTCCCGACACAACATCCCCCACCTTCCAGAAACACGACAGTCCCAACCAGGAGGCGTCCAATGTGGGGGCAGTCGGCAGCCGGCCTCGGCAAGAAGGTCTGGTCATTATTTTTCTCTTACGGTTCCTCCTCAGTCTAGTTTCCTTCAAGTCCTGCTCTCAGACAACAAACAAGCTCTTTTTTTCCCCCCAATCAAATAGATCTGACAGCAG
>NW_027681217.1:0-374 GCF_054177405.1 Leptonychotes weddellii
CAAAGAGAGCTGAAGGATCCACTCAGAAAGAAGATGTCAACGAATCCTCAAAGAGCCCACAAATGACAGATTCATCTAAAAAGGAACTGTTAACAATGATCTCATCTTTTATGATGTCACATTTGATTTTAGATGGCCTTGCATATCCCATTACTTTTGCACCTTGAAAGTAATAAAATCTTGGCTAACTGGAATGGGGAAAGACCCAGAGATCACCTAGAATCAAGTCTCTCCCTTCACAATGGAAAAATTTGTTGCTCAAAAGAGGTGTAGGAGTCTTGCCCCAGGCCCCAGAGCTAATTGCAGTCCCCGGCCAATGCTCTTTTGCTGACATCAGCATTCCCAAAAAGCGGCCCTGGGGACACTTGTCGAAG
>NW_027681218.1:0-374 GCF_054177405.1 Leptonychotes weddellii
GAAAATTGTAAGTCCCAGGGCGCCTGGGTGGCTCAATCGGTTAAGCGTCTGCCTTCGGCTCAGGTCATGATCCCAGGGTCCTCTGATCGAGTTCTGCATCAGGCTCCAGGAAGTCTTCTCTCTCTGCCCCTCCCCACAATAAAAATAAATAAAATCTTTAAAAAGAAAAGAAAATTATAGGGCGCCTGGGTGGCTCAGTCATTAAGCGTCTGCCTTCGGCTCAGGTCATGATCCCAGGATCCTGGGTTTGAGCCCCACATTGGGCTCCCTGCTCAGCAGGAAGCCTGCTTCTCCCTCTCCCACTCCCCCTGCTTGTGTTCCCTCTCTGTGTCTCTCTCTGTCAAATAAATAAATAAAATCTTGAAAAAAAAAAA
>NW_027681219.1:0-374 GCF_054177405.1 Leptonychotes weddellii
GGAGAAACGCGCTGGAACTTGAAATATAACCGGTGAGGTCAAGGGGGGTCAGGCTATTGATGGCCTGGCTGGAGGTTGTGCCAGCAGCTGGTCCACTTGGTTCCGGATTGCCTGCACTGACTGGCCATTCACTGCCATGGAAAGAAACTTCGCTTCTTAGAACCTGCCTTAGACTTTATTTTAAAGCCGAAATTGCTTTGATGGAGAAGCCCTTAGTTTAAAACTTACGCTAGGACGTTATGTGCTCTTTTAAAAGTATGATCAAGCCTTTCTTTGGCACTAGTATTTGATTGCTGTCAGTTGGATCTTACAACAAATACACAGTAATGGATGAGGTTTGCTACAGTCAACTCTTTGACTCATACTGGTGACCA
>NW_027681220.1:0-374 GCF_054177405.1 Leptonychotes weddellii
CCGATTTCTGATTATGATACCGTTTCCTGACCCTAACCCATTGGTTCCTGTTTTATTACAGACTCAGAATTGATGAGCTAGTATATATTTGAACTTGGAAGAAAATGCTGCTGAAGAGTATGGATATGCACTCCCAAAACTTCTCATACTAATTTCTTGGGTTTCTCATACTAAGTGATGAACTTCCATAGGAAAATTTATTTCTCCCCGTTCTCTTTGGCTTTTGTGCCCTGGCATATCCCCTTTCTAATAACTGATAATCAACATTTTCAATTTTTAATTTATTCTATCTTATAGAATCTGGTAGTTCCAAAAGAAGTATTCTTTTAGAAAGTATTTTATCTCGGGCGCCTGGGTGGCTCAGTTGGTTAAGC
>NW_027681221.1:0-374 GCF_054177405.1 Leptonychotes weddellii
CTTTTCCTAAGCGATCTGTACCAGGTTTTGGTACTAAGGCTATGCGGGCTTCATGAAATAAATTGCAGCGCTTTATCTTTTCCTATGATCTGGAAGAGTTTCATTAACGTTGGAATTATTTGTTCTTTAAAGGTTACGTAGAGCTCAGCTGTGAAACCATTTGGTCCTGGTGCATTTTGTGATGGTGGATCTTTAACCAACTTTCCAGTCTCTCTGTGGGAGGTAATTGGTCTTCTCATTTTCTATGTCTCCTTGGGTCAATTTAGGTAATTTATATTTTGCTAGGTACATACCCATTCCCAGGTTTCCTGTTTTGTTTCTGCAGAGTTGATGTAGAATTCTCTTGTGATTTTTTAAGTCCCCGATGCATTCGC
>NW_027681222.1:0-7436 GCF_054177405.1 Leptonychotes weddellii
TGGAATATTATGCAGCCATCAAAAGGAATGAGATCTTGCCATTTGCAACGACGTGGCACAAATGATTAAAAATATCTTACGAGTACCTAGAACTGGGACCTGGAAAGATACAGTTAGAAAGAGCTGGAAAACATATCTCAGAAGGTCAAAGTTTCAAGCTCCTCTTTTATTTTTCTTGGACCAATATTTTTAGACAATCAAAATGCATTTCCATAAAGAATTTTTTTTAAATAATGAGCCTGGAAAAAAACTAAACATGGAATCCATGGCTTTTTGCTAATCCGTTTAGGTTGGGTTTTTACAGTATTTTATATGGGGAAGAGAAACAACTTATTATTTGTGCTCAGTGACCTTGAACTCTAAAAAATGAGGGTTGAAAGTGACTAGGAGAGGCAGGAAGCAAAACCCATAATTGAGTCTAAATATAAATGTGGACTTTTGTGTTTGAGTGAACTTCAAAACTGTTTTTGATATGATAGATCCATTACCTACATACGTTAATCCAAAACAATTGTTTTCCTAGTATTGCATAAGGAACAACAAATATATCATCAGCAAATATATCATCACTCATTTGTTCATTTAACAAAAATTTGAGTACATATAATGTGCCAGAGGTTTTGCTAGATCCTGGAGCTGGAGAACAAATACTCTACCTTCAAGAAACACAGTTTATTGGAGGAGTCAGATGCATATTTTAAAGTATTTATGTGAGGGGCACCTGGCTGGCTCAGTCGGTAGAGCATGTGACACTTGATCTCGGGTTTATGAGTTTAGCCCCATGTTGGGTGTAGAGATTACTTAAAAATAAAATCTTAAAAATATATTTATGTGAGTACTATGATACAAATGTGCACAGAGTATTCTGAGAACATGAAGAAATACCTCTTCTCAGGGTCCTAGGCCAGGAAGGGTTTCTGGAGGATTTAACTCCTCAATGGTTACTTCAAAATGTATTTAGGCTAGCCTGGACAGAAGAAAGCAAAGGGCACTCAGGGCTGAAGGAACAAAAGCATGGATGTAAGAAATACTCTAGGTGATTTGTTGGTTGGTCTAAATATCGGCGATGGTGTTCAATCATTAAAATATATTTGATAATATTATAAGTTTGAATTTGGGTTAAAGACTAAATTCCCAGTTCCAAAAGCTAAATTCCTAGCTTTAAAGTAGACACTAAATTTATGACCTTTATGAAAACTAATTATATATAATTACATATACATATAACTGAACTAAGATTTAATTGCTTCCCAACATCCCTAAACAAAATGGAGATTAAAAAAAAAAAAAAAAGATGATTCGTAGCCTAAGGTAAGGTAAAGGGAGCAGTGCTTCTCAACCTTGGCAGCACATTCTTGTGGAAACACAAGAGCAAACCTTAAAAAGCTATTGTGATAATAATTATTTGTCAGTTCAAAACCAGTATATGGATGCGGTTTTCTCCTTAGGAACAAGATATAGTCTTCAGAGTATTCGCTTCTATCTAGAATTTCTGGGAAACTTTCCGGACCCTCCCCCAAGCAAATTCTTTTTCATAATGTTCTTTCTACATTTGGTCTACATTTTGCCCTGAAGTAGTTGAAGCCTGTAGGCTTTCCACAAAAGCAGGGGTTCCCAGCCTCAGCACTATCGACATTTTAAGACTAGATAATTCTTTGTTGGTGTGGAGAGCCGTCCTGTGCATTATAGGATTTTTTGAAGCTTCCCTGGCCTTTACTAACTAGCCAATGGAAGTCTCCCCCTCCTCCAACGGTTGTGAAAACCAATGTCTCCAGACACTGTAATACATCCTCTGGGGGACAGAATCACCGTTGGCGGAAAACCACTGCACTAACATAAATTATTGCAACTTCGTCCTACTGCAACAGTTTGAATAGGGCTCAGATGTTTTACTTTTAGTAGTAATATAATACTGAAAAATTGTTGGTGACTTGTGTAGGTAGTATCCAGCCACCAAATGCCAAAAAACTCACAATAAAAGCCAAAAATATACTGGCGAGACACATATTCAGAAAAAGTCCTATACTGTTGCCAGCATCATGACACTGTCCTTCCTTCCCTGAGCACACTAGATAGGCCCAGCTCCTCTGTGACCTGTAAGGAAGCTGGGATGAATAAATCTTTCCTGAAGTGATGCTACACTCTAACCCATGGTTCTCAACCTCAGGTGCCCCGTGGAACCTTCTGAGGAGATTTAAATAATACTGAGACTTTGATTACTCTGCAATGTTCTGATTTAATTTAAACAACATTGATACCCCATTACACCCAGAGGTTTGACTTAATTGGATTTAATTGGTGTGAGGTGAGGCCTAGGTATTAGAAGTTTTAAAAGTTCCCGTGAGGGCGCCTGGGTGGCTCAGTTGGTTAAGCGACTGCCTTCAGCTCAGGTCATGATCCTGGAGTCCCGGGATCGAGTCCCACATCGGGCTCCCTGCTCGGCAGGGAGTCTGCTTCTCCCTCTGACCCTCCTCCCTCTCATGCTCTCTGTCTCTCATTCTCTCTGTCACAAATAAATAAATAAAATCTTAAAAAAAAAAAAGTTCCCATGAGATTTTAATGTGCTGCCAAGGTTGAGAAGCACTGCTCCCTTTACCTTACCTTAGGCTACGAATCATCTTTTTTTTTTTTTTTTTAATCTCCATTTTGTTTAGGGATGTTGGGAAGCAATTAAATCTTAGTTCAGTTATATGTATATGTAATTATATATAATTAGTTTTCATAAAGGTCATAAATTTAGTGTCTACTTTAAAGCTAGGAATTTAGCTTTTGGAACTGGGAATTTAGTCTTTAACCCACTGTTTCCCAAACTTGTCTGCACATTAGAATCACCTGATTTTTGTTTGCTAAAGCTCAGGCCACACCCCAATTAACTCACCATCTCTGGACTGTTCTACTATGTCAGTTGTCTGGGAAATTCGCCAGGTGATTACAAGGAGCAGACGTGTTTGGAAACCACTGCTTTAACCAGATCTGGAAAGGGATCTAATTGTTTGAGCCCAGTAGGTATAGATCGTTGGTTCTCATCTAGCTGCACCATTAGAATCACCTGGGGAGCTTTTAAAACTCCTAAAGCCCAAGCTGTACCCCAAGTTTATTAAGTCAGAATTGCTTGGGGTAGCAGCCAGTCACCAGTAGTCTTTAAAGTTCCATAGATGATTCCAATATGCAGTCAGGCTGTGGGTCTCAGACTTAGGCACACACCAGAATCACCTGCAGGATTCAATAAAACAGACTACTGGACCCCATACCCAGAACTTCTAATTCAGTAGTTCTATGTTGGGGCTCAAGAATTTGCATTTCTAATAAGTTCTCAGTTGCTACTAATGTTGTTGGTCCAGGGACCACATTTTGAAATCTAAGTCACTGGTTTAGAAAATCAGCTTAATACGTGAAAGATGAAAAGTGACACATGGAAAATTAAGTTTAACTTCCAGGAATTTCTTCAGTGTTGCCTATTTTACCGATTGTCAAATTCTTCTGGTAAATGTGCTATTATTTAAAATCTCCATGATGAGGGGTGCTTGGCTGGCTCAGTCTGAAAAAGCATGTGACGCTTGAGCTTGGGGTCCTGAGTTAGAGCCCCATGTTGGGTGTAGAGAGTACCTAAAAATAAATAAATAAAATCTCCATACTAATTACAACTATTTTAATATTTTCTTCTTTTTCCTATATTAATTCTCTTCTATTTGAATTAGTTTTCCCTTTTTATACTTCGATGCTTCTTTTTTTTCCTCTTACTCACATTTGTAGATGAGATGTGGATCCACAAGTATAGAATCTAAATTCATTTCATTAACCCAAATGAGGATATCTACGTGCTGGCAGTAAATACAATATCTGATGAAGGAACCATGATTGCAAAAGTTATGGGTCCACAGAGGGAGAAATGAACACCTGTAGCGGAGGAGACTGCTTTAAGGTATGCAGATTGTCCACCAAATGCTAAAGTATTTATCCCTCACAGAAGCTCTATGCTATATAGAATCCTTGCCCCATTTCTCTGGCCCCAGGACTCACCTGGGAATCTCAGGTGTCTGCCCTCCTACTTTAGAGAATAATATGTACAGACTTTAGCCAGATGGTGAACATTTGAGTCAACTACTCAGAAAGCTCTGAAGGAAGGTGCTAAGTGTGCCATTCCATAGCCCAATCATTTTCTTGTTTCTGTAACAGTCTATGTAATGCTATTATCCTCTCTCCATACCTTCCCCGAATCCCCACAAAAAAGAAAAGAAAGACAAAAGAAGAAAGGAAAAAGATTTACTCAGAAAAAATTAAGGAATTAGAGAAGATGATAAAATAAATTGTACAGAAGTAAACTTCACAATTAAAAAACAATAAAACAACCAGAGAGAAAATCAATAAGCCAAGCACTTGAACACTATTTCAGACCTATTGGATCTAAGAGACATATACAGAATACTCGACCCACCAACAGCAGAATATACACTCTTCTCAAGCATACATGGAATATTCTCCAGGGCAGACTGCTTGTTATGCCACAAAAGAAATCTTAATAAATTTAACAAAATTGAAATCACACGAAGTATCTTTTCTCATCAGAATGGAACATGACTAAAAATCAATGGAATGAAAACTGGAAAATCTACAAATATGTGAAAATTAAACAAGACTTTTTTTAAGATTTTATTTTGAAGTCATCTCTACACACAATGTAAGGCTCAAACTTACAACCCTGAAATCAAGAGTCACATGCTCTTCTGACTGAGCCAGTCAGGTATCCCTAAACAAGACATCTTTAAATAACTAATGAGTCAAAAAAGAAATCATCAGAGAAATTAGAAAATATTTTGAAACAAATGAAAATAAAAATATGACATTCTAAACTATGGGATGCAGTGAAAACAGTGCTAGGCTGGAAATATATAGCTGTTATTGCTTACAATAAAAAAGATTTGAAATTAACAGCTTAAGTTTATACCTTAAGGAACTAGAAAAAAAGAGACCTAAGCCCAAAACTAACTGGCAGAAGGAAATTATAAAGATTAGAACAGAAATAAAGAATAGAAAAACAGTAGAGAAAAATCAATAAAACCAAAAATTATATTTTTGAAAAGATAAACCAAATAAATAAAACCTTGGCTAAATTAACTATGTAAAAAAGAAAGGAGATTCAACTAACTCAGCAATGAAAGAGAAGACATTATAATCAATCTTACAGAAATATAAGAATTATAAGAGAATACTATAAACGATTATATGTCAACAAATTTGATTACCTAGAAAAAATGAATAAATTTCTAGAAACACACAGCCTACCAAAACTAAATCATGAAGAAATAGGAAGTCTGAGTATACCTTTCACTAGTAAAGCAATTGAATCAGTAATCAAAAACCTCCTAACAACAACAAAAGAAGCCCAGGACCAGATGGCTTTACTGGTGAATTCTACCAAATATTTAAAGAAAAATTCACACCAATCTTTCTCAAACTCTTCCAAAAACTGAAGAGAACAATTCCAAACTCATTCTGTGAGGCCAACATTACCCTGATACCAAAACCAGATTAAGACAACACACGATAAGAAAACTATTATCAATGTTGTATCCCTGATGGATAATAATGCAAAAATTCTCAACAAAATACCAGCAAATAGAATTCAACAGCACATTTATAGACAATAACCAAGGATTCCAGGATTTATTCCTGGAATGAAAGGATAGTTCAACATATAAAAATCAATCAATTTAATACAATCACATTAATAGAATGAAGATCCAAAACCATGATTATCTCCACTAAGCCATAAAGATATCTGACAAAACTCAATATCTTTCATGATAAAAACACTCAACAAATGAAGAATAGAAAAAAACTAATTAAACATAACAAAGGTCATATGTGAAAAGCCCACAGCTAACACCATATTCAATGGTGAAAGACTAAAAGTTTTTCCTCTAACATCAGGAATAAGAGGAGGGTGTCTGCTTTTGTCACTTCTTTCAACATAATTCTGGAAGTCCTATCCAGGGCAATCAGGCAAGAAAAAAAAAACATCTAAATAGAAAGGAAAAAATATTATCTCTGTTAAAGACAAAATGAGCTGCTTATGTAGAAAATCCTATAAAGATCCCACAGAAATACTGTTAGAACTAATAAATGAATTTAGCAAAGTTGCAGGTTACAAAATCAATACACAAAAATCAGTTGTGTTTCTATACATTAACAATGAATTATTCAAAAAGGAAATTTAAAAAAACAATTTTATTTACAATAGCATCAGGAAGAATAAATATCTAGGAATAAACTTAATCATGGAGATGAAAGACTTGTACACTGAAAACTGAAGGAATTTAAGAAATGTTGCTGAAGGAAATTAAAGAAAACACAAAGAAATGGAAAGACATCCCATGTTTATGGATTGGAAGACTTAATATTGCTATGATGTCAATACTACTCAAAGTGATCTAAGATTGAATGCAATCCCTATCAAAATCTCAATGGGGTTTTGGAAGAAACAGAAAAATCCATCATAAAATTCATGTGGATTCTCAAAGGACACTGAATAGCCAAGCCAGAACAATCTTGAAAAAGAGGAACAAAGTTGTAGATCTTACACTTCTTGATTGCAAGACTTAATACAAAGCTGTAGTAATCAAAACAATGTGATACTGGCATAATGACAGACATAGAGACCAGTAGAATAGAATAGAGAGTCCAGAAATAAACCCTCACATATACAGTTAAATGATTTTCCACAAGGGTGCCAAGACCATCCAATGAGAGAAAGAACAGTCTCTTCAACAAATGGCATTAGGAAGACTGTATATCCTCATGCAGAAGAATGAAGTTGGATCATGACCTTACACTGTATTCAAAATTAGCTCAAAATGGATCAAAGACCTAAACGTAAGACCTAAAACTATAAAACTCCAGAAGCACACAGAGAAAAGCCTTCATTACATTGGATTTGGCAAGGATTTTTTGAATAGGACACCAAAGCACAGGTGAAAACAACAACAACAAAAATAGACTAATGGAACCACATCAAACATAAAAACTTCTGCACATCACCTCTTCGACCTCAGCTGCAGCAACTTCTTCCTAGAAACATCACCAAAGGCATGAGAAGCAAGGGCAAAAATGAACTATTGGGACTTCATCAAGATAAAAAGCTTTTGCGCAGCAAAGGAAACAGTCAACAAAACCAAGAGACAACCGACAGAATGGGAGAAGATATTTGCAAATGACATATCAAATAAAGGGCTAGTATTCAAAATAGATAAAAAACTTATCAAACTCAACACCCAGAGAACAAATAATCCGATCAAGAAATAGGCAGAAGACATGAACAGACATTTCTGCAAAGAAGACATCCAAATGGACAACAGACACATGAAAAAGTGCTCAATATCACTTGGCATCAGGGAAATCCAAATCAAAACCTCAATGAGATACCACCTCACACCAGT
>NW_027681223.1:0-374 GCF_054177405.1 Leptonychotes weddellii
CCCCCTCTCATGTGCTCTCTGTCTCTCTCATTCTCTCTGTCTCAAATAAATAAATAAAATCTTTAAAAAAAAAAAAAAGAAATATTTGGAGGTAACATCTTTTTGTTTTAACTTTTCTTTTAGGGCCAAAAAGGATTCAAACAAAGCTCACATGTAAACATACAGAGACTGTATATATATATATATATATGTGCTCCAAACATGATGTGTTTCTGTTCTAATTGAAATTTAATATTTTAATCTAACCTTTTAATTATGCCAACTTGCCAACTTGCTATGTACCTGATCTGGACATATTGCTGTGATCTTTGGAAAAACAAAGAAACAAACAAAACCAAGCAAAACAAACATTTAAAAAAGGTAAAACCCAGTCC
>NW_027681224.1:0-374 GCF_054177405.1 Leptonychotes weddellii
ATTACATTCTACCTACTGGCTATCAATCTTGCTTTTTTACTTATGATTTTCACATAGAGGTAAATCGTTTTATGTAACAGAAAAAAATTTTTTAAAGATTTTATTTATTTATTTCACAGAGAGAGACACAGCAAGAGAGGGAACACAAGCAGGGGGAGCAGGAGAGGGAGAAGCAGGCTTCCCGCTGAGCAGGGAGCCCAATGTGGGGCTCGATCCCACGACCCTGGGATCATGACCTGAGCGGAAGGCAGACGCTTAACAACTGAGCCACCCAGGCGCCCCTATATAACAGAAAATTTTATTAATTTCACCGTATGCTACCAAAAGGAAATATCATGATTTATTGAACATATCCACTATTATTGGAAATTTTC
>NW_027681225.1:0-374 GCF_054177405.1 Leptonychotes weddellii
AGTCGGTACTGCCTCTTGTTCTTTTTTTTGAGGTGAGTTTTTCCATCTTGTCATTTTGTCCAGAGGAGAATAGATGAATGAGAGAGCAAAATGCTAAAAGGGTAACAATGACCCCAGAAAAATATACACTAAACAAATAAGAAGAGACCCAAAACGGGGGGGGAGAAAGGGGGGGAAAAAAAAGAATATAATCAGTCTGGTGAATAGAATAGAGCCACACACTAGATTTTGGGTGTATTTTGGTCTGTTAGAAGAAATCACCTCCCAAAATTTTAAAGAAAGAAAAACATATATACAAAAATAAGGGTGAATACGATGAAGGGACAGAATATGACTGTAAAGATGCAAATTTAAAAGGATTTATAAAAAGGAAT
>NW_027681226.1:0-374 GCF_054177405.1 Leptonychotes weddellii
ATTAGAACCTAGTGCATTTCCCACAGAAGCAACATTCCATGTGGTAGGTAGTGGTAGAACACCGAGACTCATAGCGTGATATGTAGACCACCGGGGCACGGGCATTCTGCTTAGAAATGCAGACCCACAGGCCCTACCCCAGAATTACTGAACCCGAATCTGCATTTTAACAAGCCCCCCACTCCGGGTGATTTGTATGCACATTAAAGTTTGGTAGACTGTGGTACAATGTTGTTTCTATAGGAAAATGTGTCCTGAAGTCCAATAACTCACCATTAACAAACACTTGGAAAGTACAATCAGTGTGTGATCTGGCTTCCTGTTTTCTGAGAAAAAGGTTGAACTTGACGACATAACCGGAAAAGAGAAAAATG
>NW_027681227.1:0-374 GCF_054177405.1 Leptonychotes weddellii
CAAAGGGGCACCTGCACCCCAGTGTTTATAGCAGCAATGTCCACAATAGCCAAACTATGGAAAGAGCCCAGATGTCCATCGACAGATGAATGGATAAAGATGTGGCATATATATATATATATATATATACACACACACACACATACACACACAATGGAATACTACTTAGCCATCAAAAAAATGAAATCTTGCCATTTGCAATGACATGGATGGAACTAGAGGGTATTATGTCAATCAGAGAAAGACAATTTTCATATGATCTCATTCATATGTGGAATTTAAGAAAATTAAAAAAACAGAGGATCATAGGGGAAGAGAAGAAAAAAAACAAGACAAAATCAGAGAGGGAGACAAACCACAAGAGACTCTTAATC
>NW_027681228.1:0-374 GCF_054177405.1 Leptonychotes weddellii
GACAGATCATCTAAGCAAAAGATCAACAAGGAAATAAAGACTTTAAATGACACACTGGACCAAGTGGACTTCACAGATGTATTTAGAACATTCCAACCCAAAGCAACAGAATACACATTCTTTTCTAGTGCCCATGGAACATTCACCAGAATAGATCACATCCTAGGTCACAAATCAGGTCTCAACCAGTACCAAAAGATTGGTATCATTCCCGGCCTATTTTCAGACCACAATGCTTTGAACTTAGAACTCAGTCACAAGAGGAAAGTCAGAAAGAACTCAAATACATGGAGGCTAAAGAGCATCCCACTAAAGAATGAATGGGTCAGCCAGGAAATTAAAGAAGAATTTAAAAAAATCATGGAAACAAATGA
>NW_027681229.1:0-374 GCF_054177405.1 Leptonychotes weddellii
AGAAAGGGCACCTCGTGCAGGCGGTCCAGTCTTTATCACCTGCGATCCCCTGGTATCTTTTCGCCTGTTAATCTATTCCCTTCCCAGGAAGACTAACCGTGTGCTGAGCTGGAGGCACTACTCACTGAGCTCTACAGAAACTACTGTGTGTCAGATGCCCTGCTCCGTGCCCTATGTGCGTCACCTCATTTATCCACCCTTCAGGCCCATGACAGAGGAACTGGTGTCCCCATTGTACAGATGAGAAGACAGTGTTGGAGAGTGGAAGCAATTTGCCCGCGTTGCACAGCCAGCGGCAAAGGTGAAATGTGAATCCAGGTATGTCTGACGTCGAAGTCCATGTTCTTAGCCATTTCCCCCAAAATAACTGAGAA
>NW_027681230.1:0-374 GCF_054177405.1 Leptonychotes weddellii
AAGCTCGTAAAACATCCTGGGCCTGAATCTCCCTGTAGGTCTTAAGGGTTTTTTGTAGGTTTTTCATCGGGTACCTCTTAAGAATGTGAAAATGTTTTAGTTTATTTTGTGAAGACTTGAATCATTTGTTTTTTTTTTTTAAGATTGTTTTTATTTTTTTATTTTTTTATTTTTTTATTTTTTTTTAAAGATTTTATTTATTTATTTGAGACAGAGAGAATGAGAGAGACAGAGAGCACATGAGAGGGGGAAGGGTCAGAGGGAGAAGCAGGCTCCCTGCCGAGCAGGGAGCCCGATGCGGGACTCGATCCCGGGACTCCAGGATCATGACCTGAGCCGAAGGCAGTCGCTTAACCAACTGAGCCACCCAGGCG
>NW_027681231.1:0-374 GCF_054177405.1 Leptonychotes weddellii
CAGCTGGGAGGAGAAAGTCTGAATTCAAAAGACCCCAGCAGGAGATGCTCTGTGACAGAATCCGACTTGACAGGCAGAGGCATTTACTTCTGCTGTCATCTCTAAACAGAAATCTCAGGACGACACATTTGGTATGCTACTGAGATGCCACAGCATGTCAAAAGAAGAGCAGGCATATGTTTAAGCCACAAAAGAGAACCTCGTCTAAGAGTGGTCAGGATGACTCAACGCTTCTTCTCTATTCCTAACAAAATAGTGCAGCTCTCCTGTGCTGTGGGACGCCGTGGTTAAATACATTCTGTTAAGTAGGCATTGGGAGTGCCTACTGCATTTAAACAAACCGTACCTTGGGGACTTGCCATGGCCCTAGCCAC
>NW_027681232.1:0-374 GCF_054177405.1 Leptonychotes weddellii
CAAAGAGAGCTGAAGGATCCACTCAGAAAGAAGATGTCAACGAATCCTCAAAGAGCCCACAAATGACAGATTCATCTAAAAAGGAACTGTTAACAATGATCTCATCTTTTATGATGTCACATTTGATTTTAGATGGCCTTGCATATCCCATTACTTTTGCACCTTGAAAGTAATGAAATCTTGGCTAACTGGAATGGGGAAAGACCCAGAGATCACCTAGAATCAAGTCTCTCCCTTCACAATGGAAAAATTTGTTGCTCAAAAGAGGTGTAGGAGTCTTGCCCCAGGCCCCAGAGCTAATTGCAGTCCCCGGCCAATGCTCTTTTGCTGACATCAGCATTCCCAAAAAGCGGCCCTGGGGACACTTGTCGAAG
>NW_027681233.1:0-7435 GCF_054177405.1 Leptonychotes weddellii
GACCTCAGCCCACAGCAACTTCTTGCTAGACATATCTCCAAAGGCAAGGGAAACAAAGGCAAAAATGAACTATTGGGACTTCATCAAGATAAAAAGCTTTTGCAAAGCAAAGGAAACAGTCAGACAACCAACAGAATGGGAGAAGATATTTGCAAATGACATATCAGATACAGGGCTAGTATCCAAAATCTATAAAGAACTTATCAAACTCAACACCCAAAGAACAAATGATCCAATCAAGAAATGGGCAGAAGACATGAAAAGACATTTCTCCAAAGAAGACATCCAAATGGCCAACAGATACATGAAAAAATTCTCCACATCACTTGGCATCAGGGAAATACAAATCAAAGCCACAATGAGATACCACATCACACCAGTCAGAATGGCTAAAATTAACAAGTCAGAAAACAACAGATGTTGGTGAGGATGCAGAGAAAGGGGAACCCTCCTACATTGTTGGTGGGAATGTAAGCTGGTGCAGCCACTCTGGAGAACAGAATGGAGGTTCTTCAAAAGGTTGAGAATAGAGCTACTGTCTGACCCAGCAATTGCACTACTGGGTATTTACCCCAAAGATACAAATGTAGCGATCTGAAGGGGGGCCTGCACCCCAGTGTTTATAGCAACAATGTCCACAATAGCCAAACTATGGAAAGAGCCCAGATGTCCATCGACAGATGAATGGATAAATAAGAAGATATATATATATACAATGGAATACTACTCAGCCATCAAAAAAATGAAAACTTGCCATTTGCAATGACATGAATGGAACTAGAGGGTGTTATGCTAAGCAAAATAAGTCAATCAGAGAAAGACAATTATCATATGATTCACTCATATGTGGAATTTAAGAAACAAAACAGAGGATCTTAATAGGACAGAGGAAAAAAATAAAACAAGACAAAATCAGAGAGGAAGACAAACCATAAGAGACTCTTAACTATAGGAAACAAACTGAAGGTTGCTGGAGGGGAGAGGAGTGGGGGGATAGGGTAACTGGGTGATGAACATTAAGGAGGGCACATGATATAATGATCACTTGGTATTATAGAAGACGGATGAATCACTGACCTCTACCTCTGAAACCAATAATATATATGTTAATTGAATTTAAATAAAAATTTTAAAAAGAGAGTTAGACTTTACAAAACAAATAATTGTCATACAATGTGATGCATGTAACAACAAAACTCAGGGGAAACTGGTCCTATTTCTCCATGGAGTTCTTCGCAAAGAAAGTTTTCAAAAGAGAAAAAAGGCTGTTCAGTTGAGGTCTTGAAGGACAAATAGGAGTTGAACAGAATGACAAAGTGGGAGAAAGGTATGCCAGGCAAAAAAAAATTGAGCAAAGTCCTGGAGGCCTGAACCATCATGTGTTTCCATGAAACAGCAAGAGATTTAAAAAAAAAGAAAGAAAGAAAGAAACAGCAAGGGATTTATGTTAACGGGAGCACAGCCTGCCGGCAATAAAGCTGCAGGAAGTGAGCTTAGCAAGCTAGGCTGGAACCAGAAGAGTTGATTTGGATAGGAACTGGGCAGGATGTACATAAGGGATTTTAAGGAATGCAGAAATATGAAAATTTTTTCACTCTAGAAAAATCACTCTGGAGTAATAACAGAGGATGCAAAGAAGGTAGGTGAGATCAGATGCAGGAAGACCAACTAAGGCGATTGTTATTGTGAAGTTGTAAAATGGCGAGTGACAGTGAGAATGAAAAGGCATTTTTAACACTTACACATACACAAACCTATATTGTCAGGGCTCAATAAGTGATTAGATGTTGGAGTTACAAGACAGGGTAAAGCTGATGCTAATTTGCATGAGGAGAAAAGACAACAAGAGTAATAACACACTGTTAGTGGTAGTATAAAATGGTGCAACTACTATAAAAAGTCTGGCAGATTCTCAAAAGATTAAATGTAGTTACCATATGATCCAGCCATTCTACTCCTAGGTATATACCCAAGAGAAATGAAAACATATGTCTAGCAAAATCTTGTACAAGAATATTCATACCAGTATTATTCATAACAGCCAAAAGGTGGAAATAGACCAAATGTCCATCAGCTCATGAATGGATAAATAGAATATGGAACACCCATATAATAGAATATTATTCAGCAACAAAATTGGTGAAGTACTGTTGCATGCTACAGCATGGAGAAATCTTGAAACATTATGCTAAGTGAGAGAAGGTAAGGACAAAGGACTACATATTGCATGATTCCATTTATATGACATGTTTAGAATAGGCAAATCCATAGAGACAGAAAGGATATTGGTGGTTTCGTAGCACTAGGAGGCTGAGACAAAATGGGGAGTGACTGCTAGCAGATACAGAGATTCTCTTTGAGGAGGCAAAACTATTCTAAAATTGACTGTGTTGATTATTGCCCCACCCAGGAATATACTGAAAACCATTGAGCTGTCACTTTATTTACTTTTTAATTTTTTTAAAGATTTTATTTATTTGAGAGAGAGAGACACAGTGAGAGAGGGAACACAAGCAGGGGGAGTGGGAGAGGGAGAAGCAGGTTTCCCGCGGAGCAGGGAGCCCGATGTGGGACTCAATCCCGGGACCCTGGGATCATGACCTGAGCCGAAGGCAGACGCTTAACGACTGAGCCACCCAGGCACCCCTGAGCTGTCACTTTAAAATGGATGAAATGTATGGTATGTGAATTATTTCTCAATAAAGTTGTTACTTAACAAGTGCTGGCAGTACCCATTCCCAGTCATAACTTCTTCAAGGGTAAGAATTATGCCACAGACAGGGGTGCCTGGGTGGCTCAGTCAGTTAAGCATCTGCCTTCAGCTCAGGTCATGATCCCAGGGTCCTGGGATCGAGCCCCACATGGTGCTCTCTGCTCAGCGGGGAGCCTGCTTCTCTCTCTCCCTCTGTGATCTCTCATTCTTGCTCTCTCTCAAATAAATAAATAAAGTCTTAAAAAACAAGAAAAGAATTATGCCACAGACATAGTAGGGACTCAGGAAAATGTTTACTGAACTGAAATCACATGGATAGATCAGAATCAAAGTGAAGGCAATAGCTAATCATTATGATACCACAGATTGCAAAATCTTTTAGACTTTGGTCATGCACCTAAATTAAGAACTATCCAAGAAAATACCAAAATGATGCCATGTGTTCTTTGTTCCACCTCTCAGGTATTAACCAGCATCAGGGTGTCCATAGCATCCTTGGTCAAATCATTTGTAGATGATGTGTCCCCAAACCTGCTCTTTTAATTGAACCTAATGACTGTTTCTCCTACATGGATGGGTTACCCTGGAGGACTGAATTGCGAAGTAAGGGAAAGGTATGGAAATTGGAGTTGAGTTTTGTTTGTTTGGCAGGTGTTTGCTTTGGTTTGAATTATTTGATATGGTTTGGCTTTTGGAAGCAATGAAAAACATAAAGGAAGATTTTAACTTTTTAGAATGTAGTTCACCCTTATAAATACTGCTTGAGATATGATATGACTTTACCGATCAGCCCAGACATTTTTTATTTGATTGATTTCTTTGCATGTTGTGTTTTGTTTTATTTAGCCTTGCTTTGTCTGGCCTACCCTGGCTTGGCTTGGCTTGGTTTTGTGCATGTTTGCTTTTGCTACTCAGGGATATTTATCAAGCAGGGCACTAGAATAGTAAGTCTAATGTTTATGGGAAAACAAAATAAAACCAAATTTAGCCATTTCATATACAACCTGTGGGTAAAAGATGAAAAGGACCTTTACTTCCAGATATTCAAGGCATCACTTCAAGAAAATACCAGAAAGCAAACAATTCCTAAAATAATTCATAAGTAAATCTGCCCCCCTCCACAGCACATCAGTTTACATCATTCTTGGCATTCTCTCATTTCTCCAGAAAAGCCATGAGTGTAGACAAGGATAGTTTAAACAGGGAATGACTTTATTATAGCCTATAACCCTGAGCCCCAGAATAGAAATATGGGGAAAGACTAGGTCAAAAGTGATCATTTTCATCACAGTATACCTTGAGAGAGTTATCCAATTTATTCTCCTTGTAATGATTTGACACTAACAGGAGCTTTCCCTTTGGGTTGTCACCTGTCTCCAGAGGAATGTGGTCCACAGAAAATCATTCCTTCCATTCGTCAACCATCTAGGTAGAACTCAGAACCCACCCGCTATCATTTAGATCTCCAAAAATAACTAACTCTATAGTGGGACCCATTAAACAAATAAAGATTGAGACATTGTCAAAATGTGACTATACAGCATAACTGGAAACATACCTCAAAAGGAAGATCATAAATATGGCAAATTGCATCCAACCTGTTTACACACTGAATCTAAACAGATCTCTTCTACACAACAGTAGAAATAAGTTTGCCTTTTCTAAGAAGATGCAACAATGTCAAAGTTGGAATATACATTTTCTAAATTCCATCAGTATAGTCAATTTATTAAGTTCTATCCTCAGGACTGACTCCACTGTACCCTGTTTCACTATTGTAAAGCACACCAGGAATCTATGCAATGTAAGATAATGATAATCATGCAAAATTTGTCTTTTATTAGGTGCTTTGCAAGCTCTTTAAGGCTGCCTACTGTGTTTAGTAGAGTAACAGTAATAATAATAAATGCTTATTAGTGTTCACTCTATGTCAGGCACTGTCCTAAGTTCTAAGAATGTACTAACTCCTTTAATTCTTATAACCCTATGTAGTAAATACCATTATTATACCTATTTCACACTAAAGGACTAAGGCAGAGAGATACTGAGTAACTTGTCAAACTCACACCTAATAATAGCAATCTGGTTTCAGAGTCCCTATTTTTCCTGTTTTATTGAGATATAATTGACATATAACATTGTGTAAGTTTTAAGTGTACAATGTGATGATTTGATACATTTATATATTGTGAAATGATTACCACATTAGGATTAGTTGACACTTTCATCACGTCACATAATTACCACTTCTTTTTTTCATAGTAAGAACATTTAAGATCTACTTTCTTAGCAACTTTCAAGTATATAATATAGTGTTATTAACTATAGTCACCACGCTGTACATTAGATACCCAGAACTTATTAATCTTATAGCTAGAAATTTATACACTTTTATACCCAACATCTCCCCATTTCCCCCACTCTTCAGTCCCTGGCAACCTCCTTTCTACTCTCTGATTTGTGAGTTTGGCTTTTTTAGATCTCACATGTAAGTGAGATCATACGGTATTTGTCTTTCTCTGTTTGATTTATTACATTTGCGTAATGCCCTCCAGACCTACCCACAGATGCAGAGTATGTGCTTTTAAACATTACACAATACTACCTCAAAGTATAAAGTGGTCTAGGACAACAAACGTCTAGGACCTGGATTACAGTATCTTTGGAGTTTAGATATTTTAATTCTAATACAACTCAATGATACATAAAATAAACTTTGAAAAGGTATAATAAATGATAATATTTGCCCTTTATTAAGTCCTAAAATGTAATAGGCACTTTATTAGATATTCCTACTTATAGTACCTCATTTAATATTAACAACATTGTTGGGGCACCTGGGTGGCTCAGTCGTTAAATGTCTGCCTTCGGCTCAGGTCATGATCCCAGGGTCCTGGGATCGAGCCCCGCATCGGGCTCCCTGCTCTGCAGGAAGCCTGCTTCTCCCTCTCCCACTCCCCCTGCTTGTATTCCCTCTCTCACTGTGTCTCTCTCTGTCAAATAAATAAATAAAATCTTAAAAAAATATATTAACACATTCTTATGAAGTAGGAATTATCATCTCTATTTTACATGTGAAGAAATGAGACAAAGAAGGGTTAAATCATTTGATCCTTTAATAATAATTTAATATGCAAATTCAGTATGTGTATATTTAGTTTACAAAATCTTTCACTTAATATGAATCTATCAAACAAATTGAGTGAAAAAATATTCAAAATATGTGTAATTTTCCATCAATCAAAACTCTGAAAAGAGGGAAAAAATATGATATTTTATATAAAATGGTCATTGAGCAAATGCATTTACCAGTCAATTTTGCATTGAAAATCAAGTTTGTTGGGGCGCCTGGGTGGCTCAGTCGTTAAGCGTCTGCCTTCGGCTCGGGTCCTGATCCCAGGGTCCTGGGATCGAGCCCCGCATCGGGCTCCCTGCTCCGCGGGAGGCCTGCTTCTCCCTCTCCCACTCCCCCTGCTTGTGTTCCCTCTCTCGCTGTATCTCTCTGTCAAATAAACAAAATCTTTAAAAAAAAAAAAAAAAAGAAAATCAAGTTTGTGATGCACACTCATTTCTTTAAACCCTTCCCCACAAATATGATGGAATAACAAGAATAAATAAATGTTCAGGAAATCATTAATCATTTGTGGTATCAGCATCTGCAGAAACTGGAGGAGATTAAGTCTCTACTTATTAAAAGATTAATGAGTATCATCAGCTTGTCCTTGTACCCCCTTCTTTTTCAAATTTTTTTCAGCCCAGACATCTACAGTATACAGTATCTTCTGCTCTGTGTAAATGACCTTAGTTCCATGAATTCACGAGACTCCCACAATGACAACCTGCTTATTAATGTACCTCTATGGGCTTCCTTCCCTTCCCTAACTTCTCTACTTCCCTATTTGTGGTTTTTGGAATTATCTCCCATGTGAAATACTCTCAATACTCACATCCTTCTCTTAGAGGGAAATCCAGCCTAAAACATTTTAACATAGACCTTGTTTTGCCATATGAAACTATCTTTTTATTTGTCATTCTTAATCTCAGTCACATTCATCATTTTATCTCCAGCACACTGCCTGGTACATAAGGGTCTCTTTCTAGATGTTTTCTAAATAAATAGACAAAAGAATAAAGGAATAAGTTTCAAATCAAGTTTTAAATGTCCTTATGTCAGAATGCTACTTTATCATTAAAATCTAGCTTCTGCCTCCAGTACGGTATTGGGGGCCAACTATTTGGGAGCTACACACCATGTGTGGTCCCCTACCCAAGAAAATCTATGTATCAGTGGGATTCTGTTTTCAGAGTCACCCAGAGCAGGAGATGTTCTCCTAACAAGAGACCCCGACTCTCAAGACTTCTCTGTCACCCTCCCAACTCCTCTCTCACCCTCCCCCATCTATGATCACTCAGGCAAAAAATCTGGATTAATTTTTGTCTTCTCCTCTCCAACATGTACATGGTAACTAGAACTTGTCACCTTCAGTTCCCCAGTCACTGGAATCTGTCCATCTCTCCATCCCTATTGATTTGGCCTTAGTTAATGCCTTCATCATTCCTTGAACAAAGTATTTTAAATGACCCTTTTGGTCCCCTGCCTCTAAAACATTTTTCAAATTGCACCTGAAGTAATATTTTTTTTTTTTTTGAAATATACATCTGATTCTAACATTCCTTGCTTAAAATCCTATAATGGTCAGGAAACAAACTGAGGGTTGCTGG
>NW_027681234.1:0-374 GCF_054177405.1 Leptonychotes weddellii
CTTTCTTTTTTTTTTTTAAAGATTTTATTTATTTATTTGAGAGAGAGAGAATGAGAGACAGAGAGCATGAGAGGGAAGAGGGCAGAGGGAGAAGCAGACCCCCTGCTGAGCAGGGAGCCCGATGTGGGACTCGATCCCGGGACTCCAGGATCATGACCTGAGCCGAAGGCAGTCGCTTAACCAACTGAGCCACCCAGGCACCCCTGTGTACATCTATTTCAATCAGAAATGACTGCTTCTGAACTTTGATGCTTCTTGAGAAGTTTATAGATAGAGCAACTCTTGTTCATTTAGACCTGAGCTTAGAGAAGTAGGGAAGGCAGCAGGGAAGGACTGAATTAACCGATTTCTGGGTTTCCATCACTTTCATAGTA
>NW_027681235.1:0-374 GCF_054177405.1 Leptonychotes weddellii
CAGATAGAAAGACATACTACTGGTTTAGTACCACCAAGGTGGTGCATGACACTGGGGCACAGGAATGGAAGTGAGTAGCTGTGCTGGGGGAAACCTGCAAAGAGGGTGATGGCTGTCCCAGGCCTTGATAGATGAAGGGGGCCAGGAATTCCGGGCTGAGGGACAGAGGCCAAGACATGGAGGTATGATCTCCAGAACATGGTCCAGGATGCAGGGAGCAGCCCCATGTGGAGGACACGGGGTGTGGCTGAAGTCGTGGGGAGGCGGCGGCCAGGCCAAGGAGGACCTCAGCTGACACCGTCAGATGCAAGGTTGGCAGGTCACTGCTGAACCCGGGGCCCATGACATCTGCCTCTGTTGGAGTCTGAGAGCTG
>NW_027681236.1:0-374 GCF_054177405.1 Leptonychotes weddellii
CAATTTCTACATGGCTGTTATATTTTCAGAGGGCCAGTCTTGGTAAGGAAGAGGAACACCCAAAATGCTCCTTTGGCAAGTCAGGTCAAGTCCCTACCCTGAGTGTAAGAGGCAGGGATTATTTGGCTTTACCAAGTGATAGAGTCTGTGGGAAGAGAAAGATGAGTGCTGTGGTGAGGGGGGTGAAGTGTGTGTGCAGATCTGTGTCCTTCCACTCTCCCAGCACTTCCCACTTGCACATCTCAGGACACTAGCACCCACTTACCCTCTTCTCTCCTTCTCTGAAGGTTCTCTTATAACTTTTATTTTCTCCATGCATAGGTGACAGAAGCAGCGTTAAGTATGAAGTTAAAATTTTGTGTTGGGTTAGGGGC
>NW_027681237.1:0-374 GCF_054177405.1 Leptonychotes weddellii
AGGAGGTGGCCGTCTGCCAGGGAGGGACTTGTTAACAAGACAGAAAGAAGGCTACCTGCTTCTCCTCCTGAGGCCATGGGTCCGGGAGATAAAGAGGTCACGTGTCAGGGTTGGCTTACTGTGTATTTGCTTCCAGCAGGCTTCTGGTCTTCTGCAGGGGCCAGAGAACTGTGCGAGCCCTGATCAGATGTCAGCCCTGGAGTATGGCTGGGGACCCGGAGGGCAGCCAGGGCCGGGGTGACAGTTGGTGCTGGGAGGGCTTCTGCCTGGCCAGAGAGGTGGGACCCTCTCCCTGGGGCTCTGTGGGGGTGGGGCCGGGGCAGGAGTCTACACCTAAAGAAAGCTTCAAGTTCCAGAGTGGAATGGCAGTGAGA
>NW_027681238.1:0-374 GCF_054177405.1 Leptonychotes weddellii
AGAATTCAGCCCGGCTTGTTTGAGTTTTCCCAGTTTTAAAGATGATGAACAGGAAACATGATGACCAACTGACTTGCTAAAGGAAAACAGTAAGTTAGCCCTGAAATCAGGTCTCTTAAAACAAGATGGGATCCCACTCTCTCACAACGCCCCCTGCTGTGGTCTCCGGAAATGAAGGTGGTTCTAACAGAAACCCACAGACCCTGTCATCACACGGTACGCACCTTTCCGGCCTCCATATAAACACATAAGTGCCTCCCCGGCTGACTCCCGACGTGTATTAGGATGCCAGTGAGGCTTCTTGGGCGAATGCTGAAGACCAGCTTAAATTCGGGCCCCAACAGCACAGAGTTAGCTTTCAAAAGAAAAAAAAA
>NW_027681239.1:0-374 GCF_054177405.1 Leptonychotes weddellii
AAGAGGATGCGGAGGGGTACAAGACTTCTCTGAAATGATTGCCAACTAGGCTCCAAATGTGCTTTTCAGAGCCCATCACAGCCCCTCCAAGACCCTCTGCTCCTTTTCTTCCTCATGCTTCCACCTCTCTCTCTCTCTCAACACCTTGCCTGTTCTCTTCTATTCCATATCCACTGGCCTGAGCTGACTCTCAGATCCAACCCTCTAACCCAGGCACCTGGAGCCCTCCCTCTTTACTGTCCCTCTGGTCCTATGTTCTGACCCAAGAACAGGTGTCCTGCCATACCCCAAACACGTGTCCAAAAGCAAATTCCTCATCTCCTGCCAGAAGCCTGCTCCCTCCCCAGAGTCTCCATTCTTCTGGGGTTGTGGGG
>NW_027681240.1:0-374 GCF_054177405.1 Leptonychotes weddellii
AAGTAAAACAGTTTTAATTTTTAGAGTTTGGTTTGGCCCAAGGAGCCAGGCGATGACAGATATAACTGACATTTGAATAGCTAGATTAATTTAGAGAAGGATAAATTCAGTTTTGACACTTTTGCTTGTGTGTATGTCTTTTGAAGACTTTATTTTTCAGAGCAATTTTAGGTTGTTTTTTTTTAAGATTTTATTTATTTATTTGAGACAGAGAGAATGAGAGACAGAGAGCATGAGAGGGAGGAGGGTCAGAGGGAGAAGCAGACTCCCTGCCGAGCAGGGAGCCCGATGCGGGACTCGATCCCAGGACTCCAGGATCATGACCTGAGCCGAAGGCAGTCGCTTAACCAACTGAGCCACCCAGGCGCCCAGAG
>NW_027681241.1:0-374 GCF_054177405.1 Leptonychotes weddellii
CCGATTTCTGATTATGATACCGTTTCCTGACCCTAACCCATTGGTTCCTGTTTTATTACAGACTCAGAATTGATGAGCTAGTATATATTTGAACTTGGAAGAAAATGCTGCTGAAGAGTATGGATATGCACTCCCAAAACTTCTCATACTAATTTCTTGGGTTTCTCATACTAAGTGATGAACTTCCATAGGAAAATTTGTTTCTCCCCGTTCTCTTTGGCTTTTGTGCCCTGGCATATCCCCTTTCTAATAACTGATAATCAACATTTTCAATTTTTAATTTATTCTATCTTATAGAATCTGGTAGTTCCAAAAGAAGTATTCTTTTAGAAAGTATTTTATCTCGGGCGCCTGGGTGGCTCAGTTGGTTAAGC
>NW_027681242.1:0-374 GCF_054177405.1 Leptonychotes weddellii
ACAAAACAGATAAAAAAAAAAGGTAATGTAAGTTAATTGCAATACACACACATATGTACATCACAGTAGATTATAATACAATAAAATCAAAATTATACTTTTTAAATCAATACTACATAGCATATTAAGTTATTAATATATATGTAAAGAATAAGTATTGAACAAATACATAACATTCATAGATTGTATTTATTTTATCAAAAAAAACCCTATTGATTGCCTATAAATATTGGTCCTTGTATTTAATCATGTATTATCTTGAGTTATTTCTTTTTGTTTTTTTGGGTTTTTTTAATATATTTACCTCTATATATGTATACCTTGCACTTATATTATATTATGAATTCTCAATGATGAAGTGCTCAATTCAGAAT
>NW_027681243.1:0-374 GCF_054177405.1 Leptonychotes weddellii
CTTTTCCTAAGCGATCTGTACCAGGTTTTGGTACTAAGGCTATGCGGGCTTCATGAAATAAATTGCAGCGCTTTATCTTTTCCTATGATCTGGAAGAGTTTCATTAACGTTGGAATTATTTGTTCTTTAAAGGTTACGTAGAGCTCAGCTGTGAAACCATTTGGTCCTGGTGCATTTTGTGATGGTGGATCTTTAACCAGCTTTCCAGTCTCTCTGTGGGAGGTAATTGGTCTTCTCATTTTCTATGTCTCCTTGGGTCAATTTAGGTAATTTATATTTTGCTAGGTACATACCCATTCCCAGGTTTCCTGTTTTGTTTCTGCAGAGTTGATGTAGAATTCTCTTGTGATTTTTTAAGTCCCCGATGCATTCGC
>NW_027681244.1:0-7434 GCF_054177405.1 Leptonychotes weddellii
TACTGAATGGAGCACTGGGTGTTATATGCAAACAATGAATCATGCAACACTACATCAAAAACTAATGATGTAATGTATGGTGACTAACATGACATAATAAAAAGGTATGTATTGTTTTAGAACAAGACAGTTTTTTTTTTTTAAGATTTTATTTGTTTATATGACAGACAGAGAGAGACAGTGAGAGGGAACACAAGCAGGGGGAGTGGGAGAGGGAGAAGCAGGCTCCCCATGGAGCAGGGAGCCCGATGTAGGGCTCGATCCCAGGACCCTGGGATCATGACCTGAGCTGAAGGCAGATGCTTAATGACTGAGCCACCCAGGTGCCCCTAGAACAAGAGAGTTTTATAACTAACTAGATAAATGACTGAATCACCCATTTGATTTTATATAAAGTGATTTCTGTGTGTGTGAAGTGACCACACACAGAAGTATATGAGATGTACAAGGGTATGTACAAGTATAGTGTTGACCTCTAGCCTCCACAAGATGTATGTGCCTTCATTAGTGTAGGAGAAATGGAATCCGTGTCAAACCTCCCCCTGATTCTTTTCTTTTATCTCCAAAAGATTTCTTACTTGGTCCTTATAGATAACCCTCTTCTCACCAAAACCATGGCCACTGACTGAAACATGTAGATGTTAACAGTGAGGGTACCGAGGCAGAAAGACCTGGTTCGGTGTAGTGCCTTCCAGTTGCTGCTTTGACAAATCACCACAAACTTCGTGGCTTAACACAACACACTAGTTTTTTCGAGGGGGGGAGGGGCAGAGGGAGAGGCAAAGAGAGGATCCAAAGCTGACTCCATGCTCAACGCAGAGCCCAACACAGGGCTCAACCTCCCCACCCTGAGATCATGACTGCAGCCGAAATCCAGAGTCGGACGCTTCACTGACTGAGCCCCACACATTTTTTTCTACTCCTATATTCAATAGACAAGAAATCTGATGTGGATCTCATCGGGCTAAAATTAAGTTTGGCGGGGTACATTTCTGGAGGATCTCCAGGAGACTCTGTTTCCTTGCCTTTTCCAGCTTCTAGGCCACACCATTCCTTGGCCCATGCCCTCCTCTCCCACCTTCAAAGCCTGCAGGAGAAGGTCGGGTCCTTCGCACATAGCATTGCTCTGACTTCCTCTTCTGCTTCTTTCTTTTCAGGGTCACCCCAGTAGTCCAGGATAATCTCCCTATTTGAAGGTCATCTGATTGGCGGCCTTCATTCCACTGACGATCCCCTTTGCCATGTCATCTCACATATATGTGGGTTCCAAGGATGAGGAAGCAGACATCTTTGGGGGGTGATTATTCTACCTACCAGTCACATCCTGACCTCAGTCTTGGACCCATCCTGACTCCAGCTTTTACAATTTGTCCACCGGATTGTGTCTTTAAAAGCTTCAATTTCCTGATCTGTAAAATTGCTTATTTGTTGTCAGGAAGTAATGAGGTAATAAATGTGAATGTTTAGTGTAGAACTTAACAAACAAGAAATACTCAGTAAATGTTAGTTCTACTATTATTGATAATAAACACCACTAGAGGATGAAGACACAAGAAAATACCCTCAGTTTGATTCCCGGAGTCCATAGTCTCTCATGATTCATCTCTCCCTCTGATATCCCCCCCTTCATTTTTCCCTTCCTTCTCCTAATGTCCTCCATGCTATTCCTTATGTTCCACAAATAAGTAGTCACCTCATGCCCACAAGGTACTCTGTGGGTATCCCTTTGGACAAAACCGTGGTCAATAAGTTCGTCTTTAGAGACCCTGCTCCTAAATGCAAGGCCCAACGACGGGCCAAGGTCAAGTTTGAGGAGAGGTACAAGACCAGCTCCAACAAATGGTTGTTCCAGAAGCTGCAGTTTTAGATCTGTTTTGTTTCAGTCATTAAAAATACAAAAAAAAAAAAGAAGAAAAGAAAAATATCCTTAAGAGTATACATGTTTTTATCTATTCCTCCTGAATTTTTATAATTTGCTAATTAGCTATAAATAGTGTAAAGGTACTTGGGAAGTGCTTCAATATAATTTGGAGAAGTATGTCATTAACATCGTTTCTGCAGTTTACTACTATAGAGAAAATTGATAATCATAAAAACATTAGACTATTTGACAGTATTTCTGTGACTGCAGAGTTAATGGCAGGACAGCTAATCACTGTCCAGACAGACCCTGTGCACCTCTCAAGGATGCCGACGCCACCTTGGCATCTGTGATGGAAGCAGATGCTATTTGCATCTGTTTTCTGTGATAGTCACCGAAGGTGGCAGAAAAAAAATTAACACAAGCTGCTCAAATATTCAAGAACATATTTGGTTTATCAAAGCACTTTTTAAAAATTACTGTAAGAGATGAGATTTATAGGAAATACACATCTTAAGAAACTGAGAAATACATTGTTCTGAATTTACCTGTGAACATATGTATTGTGTCTGATTTCTAATGGCTTGCTCTCATTGAATTCCCAAGGACAATACTTTCAAGCAAAGGGAAAAGAGAAAGGAAATAACAGTTCTTTCATTTTGAAACTTAACATGAGAATTATTGACCAAACTTATTATCTATTGTGTACTTGAAACAGCTTCTGTAAGGTATTTTTACATAGATTGATATTGTACCTTCAATTTTTTTTAAAGATTTTATTTATTTATTTGTCAGAGAGAGAGCACAAGCAGGGGGAGTGGCAGGCAGAGGAAGAGGGGGAAGCAGACTCCCTGCAGAGCAAGGAGTCTGATGTGGGACTTGATCCGAGGACCCTGAGATCATGACCTGAGATGAAGGCAGATGCTTAACCGACTGCGTCACCCAGGTGTCCTTTTTCCTTTTTTTTTTTTAAAGATTTTATTTATTTATTTGTCAGAGAGAGAGAGCTGTACCTTCAATTTTTCAAGTTTTCTTTTCTTTTTTCCTAATGACCTTGGTAACTTAGTTCCAACCCCATAGGAATTTTTAAGTAGAATCAAAGATGGCCTGCTTCTCAAGCACCTGAGAAAATCCTAAGCAAATTTGATTTTCCCAGGGGCTCTTCCTAAAGTGATTTTATCAGTCCTGGGTAGAAGCTGGACTGCAATAGTAATTTTTTTTTTATTTCACCCAGTCCATATAATTGATATATAAAAATAACCATAGGACACTGTTAATGTTGGGACATTCTGACAATAACAAATGGGTGAATGGCTGCAGGTGTAGACACGAACTTTGTAACTGACTTAAACATTAATTTATACAGTAGCTATAAAGAGGAAAGAGCAGATTTTGTTATGAAATATTTGTTGATGAATAAATTATTTTCCATTTAATTTGAAGAGCTCACTGCTAGTGAACCAGATCTCCTAAGTACGCAGTGTGAGCCAGAAGGTAACTTTCCTGTAACATTCTATTTGCACATTATACTTACTGAAAACAGTCTCTATATCTAGTGTTTTATTAAATATCCTCTTAATTATCTCAAAGATGGCTATTGCTGTCAACGTGATTTGCAATAATTCCTCTTAATTATATTTAGCTCTAATAATGGCATCTATATCAGTTTGCATAACATTTTGGTTTCTCTAAGAATTTCTGGGCTTTGCTGGAGATAGTAAATCCATGATGGCTGTCAAAAAGAAAACAGGTTACATCTCTAAGCAGGGAAAAAAGAAAGGTAACATGCAAATTCCCACAGAAGACTTTTAAAAGTGCCATTGGCAACAACCTATGGTTGCTCACAGATCTTCCTGTTTCACTTCTCACCAGAAGAGCCAAACTCTGCTGTTCATTGTCTAAGGATGTCCCAAAAAACCTGACATTAATTAGGAGACTAAACACATAGATTAACAGATAGACAAAGGTCTCTATTTTTTAAAATTAGGGGATGCAAAATCTCAAACAAAATACAATCCAAACCTATTTTAAACATATAAACTTATAAATACAGTTTAACACTTCAATAAAAATTCAGCTGGATCTCTTAAATAGAAAACAGTAAATTAAGTAAATTTTTTTATATTTACATATGAGTTGATAAATATATTCTACTTTTTTTCCTCCTCCTAGAATTATATATATATATATTTAACACAACTGAATTATAAAAGATACATAAAAATATGCTTCTCCATTAAATTGAGCCCTAAGTCTTATATAATCATTCATATATTCAGATTATCTAGTTTTGAAACAAAATATAATATAAGTGATTACAAGAATTACTTTAGAGACAACACAAGGTTGTCCAGTCAAGAACATCTTAGTTCTATGTGAATTCAAAACTGTTAAAATATGAACCTTACCTATGCATGCAGCACAATTAAGAATGCAAAAGAGTGATCTCTTGGAAGTATAATTAGGCTTACAATTCAACACATAAACTGTACTTTATTATTATTATTATTATTATTATTATCATCAAATGGGCCAATCCTTTCTTTAAAAAGGTTGGATTGCTGGGGCACCTGGGTAGCTCAGTTGTTAGGCATCTGCCTTCGGCTCAGGTCATGATCCCAGGGTCCTGGGATCGAGACCCGCATTGGGCTCCCTGCTCAGCGGGAAGCCTGCTTCTCCCTCTCCCACTCCCCCTGCTTGTGTTCCCTCTCTTACTATGTCTCTCTCTGTCAAATAAATAAATAAAATAATTTTTTTTAAAAAAAAGGTCGGATTGCTTGAAGTTTTCATTATAAATAAATAAATAAATATATTTCACTTTATATATAGGATGTTTTATAGTAAATTTAAAAATAATCAGATCTCTCATTATAGAAATATATTACTTTTCTCTAATATGTGAAGTATATTAAACTTCCAAAACATTTTAAAAAGTATGAGATCATTACCATCAACAGTTCAGTGGTAAGTCAAATAAGCCACAACCAAATAATGTTTTGAAATATAGACAAGTTAAGGCAATAATTTTTATGTTAATATGTAGTAAGAAGAACTCATGACTTAACAGCAAAGCAAAATTCATATATTAAGGAGAGTTTCAGTGGTTACATGTGAATTTCCAAAATATGAAAGCTATCATTGAGACAAGATATAGCTTAATATAAAGATACACATGTCAAACTTAAAAATTATTGTACATCAAAAGACATAATCAACAGAGTCAAATGGAAACCACTAGAATGGAAGAAATGTTTGCAAATCATGTATCTGATAAGGGGTTAATCTAGAAAATATAGAGAACTTCTACAACTCAACAACAACAAAAAACAAACAACCAGATTAAAAAATGGGCAAAAGACTTGAACAGACATTTATCCAAAGATGACATACAAATGGCCAACGAGTACATGAAAAGATGCTCAATATCATTAACGTTTAGAGAAGTGCAAATCAAAACCACAATGAGATATCACCTCACACCTGATACAATGGCTATTATCAATAAAACAGAAAATAAGTGTTGGTGAGGATGTGAAGAAATTGGAACTCTTGCGCACTGTTGGTGGGAATGTACAAGGATGCAGCTGCCATGGTAAACAGTATGGTGTTTCCTAATAAAAATTTAAAAATAGAATATTAGTCTGCTCAGGCTGCCACAACAAAATACCACAGACTGGGTGTCTTAAACAACAGAAGCCTGTTTCACAAATTTGGAACTTGAGAAACCCAAGATGGAGGGGCCAGCTGGCTTGGTGTATGGTGAGAGCCATCTTCCCGGCTTGCAGATGATGATCTTCCCAATGCATCGGAAAATGGCTTTTCTTCTGTGCTTATGCAAAGAGACAGAGAGACCGGGACAGGGGAAGTGGCTTCATGGGTATAGACTTTTGGTTTTGCAAGATGGAAAAGTTCTGGAGATCTGTTTATGTACACAGTAATGTACATAAACTTAGTACTACTCAACTGTACATTTAAAAATGGTTAAAATGATAAATTTTATATAATATGTTTTTACCATAATTAAAAATAAATGTTAATTATATTTTCAACTTTAAAAAATTTCTATATAAATAATCAAAGCACATTTTTTCAGTTACATAATATTTCCCTAAATATTTTCCTCCAAATTCCTTGCCATATCTCCAATAATCTTTCTGAGATTTCTTTTTAGCATTTTTTATCTGGATCACTAAGTTATAATTTAATCTATAAGAATATCAATATACATAAAAGGTATTTTTTTTTTTTAAGATTTTATTTATTTATTTGAGAGAGAGAGCACGAGCAGGGGGAAGAGACAGAGGGAGAGGGAGAAACAGACTCCCTGGTGAGCAGGGAGCCCGATGCGGGACTCGATCCCAAGACCCTGAGATCATGACCTGAGCCGAAGGCAGACGCTTAACCGACTGAGCCACCCAGGCATCCCTACATAAAAGGTATTTTTAACTGAATGATATTTTTAAAATAGTATTTCTATTTTAATGTTCTAGGTGTGCTTTTCCTAGATCTGAGCAAGTGATTTGTTTTAAATTTTAACAAAAGTAGGTTATAGTTTTTGGAGGGGGGAAAGATGGCAGAGGAGTAGGGGACCCTATTTCAACTGGTCCCTGGAATTGAGCTGGATATCTACCAGACCACTCTGACACCCACGAAACCAGCCTGAGATGTAAGAAGATCTGGATCTCTACAAACAGAATATCACAGGCGGGGTTGGTTTTGAGGTACGAAGTGGGGAGCTGAGATTCCACGGGCAGATATCGGAGGATAAACGGCAACGGGAGGGTGCCTGGCTGTGGGGATCCTACACCACTGGTGAGTAACAGCCTCGCTCGCTGGGGACGGGCACAGACTCGCAGACCGGTAGCGGCAGGGAAAGGACTTTAGGGCAGCCCCCTGGACGGAAACCCGGAGCAGTGGGGTCACGTGTGCAAACTGCGAGCGGCTGGCGGTTTTAGAAGCACAAAGGGCAGAGACGTGCCCCGACCTGGAGGCAGGACTGGGAGCGCTGCAGAGGGGCGCACAACCCAGGACGCCGCAGTTTATAGCAGCACGGACAGAAACGGAGACAGTGTGGCCTGGAGAATTCACTGAAGAACAGACTACGATCTCTCTGCTCTGAGGCAGAGGGTTGGAAACGGTCTCTTCTGCTCTGACTCGCAGGAGAGACACGGAAAGCTGCCAGAGAACAAAAGCCCCCAAAACTGATTCCCGTTGAGTCCATTCCCTGCCACAGGGGGGGCAGGGCAACTCCGCCCAACAGGGTTGCCTGAGTAACAGCACAACAGGCCCCTCTCGCAGAAGACAGGCTGTGAAAACAAGAGGCCAGCAACCCTAAGGTCCCAAGAAAACAGGTGCATCTTGCTTGGGTTCTGGTCAATAATTTGGACTCAATACATTCCCTCAAACACCCATCAACAGAATGACTAGGAGGAGGAGCCCCCAAAATAGAAGACTCAGAGATTATGACTTATGCTGCAGATTTACAAATGGATGCAGATATAACCAAGTTGTTGGAGATGGAATTCAGGCTAGCAATTGTGAAGACAATGGCTAGAATGGAGAAATCAATTAAT